>NC_044908.1:75721277-75916383 GCF_001633185.2 Quercus lobata
TTATTAGGCATATAAGGAAAGCCTAAAACACGTTTTCCAAGTCTTGAAGACCTACTCTTGTGTGATTTGTGAGGTTATTGTACCTTCTAACTCTTTCAAGAACCTACTGGAAATTATACAAATATTATTTGTACTGGTGGAGTAAAAGTTGCAGCAAGCTTCAACTATCAAGTGTATTGAAGATCAAAACATAAACTAGAGATTCATGTTGGAGCAAGCTCACATCAAATAAGTCTGAGGGGTTCATAGCTCTTTGGTAACTGTAGTTAGATTTACTACAAATTGGTATTATTGACTGTGAATCTTAATTTGATATAGTGGATTGTTCTCTTGAGATCATTCCCCCCAATTGTTTACCTTGAAATTAGTTTGTTTCATTAGTTTTCGTAGGTCATCACATTTTGTATTATTTCAATTTTCACTGTGCACGTTTTCTTGTGATGAATCTTTAACCTAGATCTGAATAATTAACCTAAGTAAGAACTTGGCTAATAAATTAGGTTAAACACTATGTTTTCCAGAGGTCCAAAACTTACAGTAACCCTTTAGCAACTCTTGTGTGGGGGCAAATATTGTCTAAAGATAATATTCAATTGTGCCTCCAAGCCAATCAAAATTTTTGATTTTCTACTAGATCATTTTGTTATTTCATTATATTACTCTTCTAAATTCCCAACGGTGAGTAGATACTGAAACTTAATGGGTAAAATGAAAAACACACAACTGTTCGAAGTTTTTAAATGTGACATAAATTTATGTAGTCAGGTGGCACAATAAGAAGTGATCAACAAAAAGTCAAACGTTCCGCTTTTATCCTATGTGAAACGGTGAGAAGATATTGAAACTTAACGGGTAAAATGAAAAAGACATAACTCTCCGGTGTTTTTAAATGTATATGTGGCTTGGATTTATATAGTCAGGTGGCGCAATAAGAAGTTGTCAACAAAAAGTCAAACGTTTCGCTTTATATATATGTGTGTGTGTGTATTCTATTTTTTAAAGGTTAGGATGTTCAAATATATATATATATATATATATATATATATATATATACACGTGGCACCGCCACTGATGATGTTTTTTTGGAGGGCCATGATTCCATCGTATTTGGTGTTTTTTGCAACTAAAAATCTATTTAAAAGCTAAGAGCATTGTATCTTAATTGGCACCTCCTCTTCCATTTGTGCTTGGGGGTTTAGGGGGGGGGGGGGGTAAAATGTGCAATTTTTTTACCTTTTTTTCAATGGGTGGAATTCCTTACATGTGCTACATAATACATAGCGAAGACATTTGACTTTTGGTTGACCAAATGAATATTGTACCTCATAAAAAATTTTGAGGTCTCAAAAATTGTACACTTCATTATTTTAATATGAGATGGGTTTCAGTTAACTCAACTGGTGAAGTTTCTGATGGTTGTATAAAAGATCTGGGGTTCAATCCCCACTTACACCAAAAACTGATTGGTGTCTTAGTCTGATGATAAAGAGCTATCATCAGGAGCGGACGTCATAGATTAAAACTCTCTTTCAAAAAAAAAAAAAAATTTGAGATGAGTTCAAGTTACACATAGTGTAACTTCACAAAAGTTATACCTTTTTATAACCATAGATCTTCATAAGATCTAAGGGTGAAAAACACAAATGCCATATCATTAATATTATGTCTAAAAATTAATGAGTTACTTGCTCCCACATTAATTTCCCTAAATTCAATGCTTCTCTCTCTAAAGACTAAACCTAAACCTCTTCTCTCTCTAAACTCACATTCTTCTCCATAGCTACACACTCTCCATGGATCAGGTCACTGTATAAGAAAAAGCCATGAATAAGAGACGAAAATCACAAACACAGACAAGTTAATTATTTGCCATTGACTAGTACTTACTTTTCTTTAAGATACGGCTAGTTCACCGGTTTTGGTGGCAGAGACGCATAGTGCCCAGGAGATTTTGTCCTTTCAAAACTCTGTATTTCCAACATTGGAAAAATGGGCATTTTTAAAAAAAAAATTTATTTTTGGCCTTAAAAATTTAAATTTAAAATTCATACAAATAAAAGAAGACACAAATAAATATGGTTAGCCTGAGCCATACCGATACATTGGTTCCTTTCTTCTCTCTTAAAATGTTGGAATATTCTTTCAAAAAAAAAAATGTTGGAGTATTTGCGATTCATGATCAACATGTACAAGGGATAGGGAAGAATAGATTTGAGGAAATGAAAATTATTACTCTCGTTTTGTAGCATTATTATTTGTCTCTTGATCAATCAATAAACCAAATTTACAATGTGACAATAAAAGAACCAAATTATTTCTTTTACTTAAAAAAAAAAAAAAAAAAAAAAAAACCTCTCTCTTCTACAAGGGAAATTGAAACCTGATTTTAGCAATTGCAGGTTCATCAAATACAAAACTTGGACTTTAACTGCAAAGAAAATTCTATCAGCTGTCAGCAGGGCGGAGGAGAGTCTGGAGCCGTGGAAAAGAAGTTGAGTTTAGAGGGAGAAGTTGTTCAGGTTTAGTCTTTAGAGGGAGAAGCTTTGAATTTAGGGAAATAATTAATGTGGAGACAAGTAACTCATTAATTTTTAGACAATATTAATGATACGGCATTTGTGTATTTTTTTACCCTTAGATCCTATGAAGATCTATGGTTATAAAAATGTGTAATTCTTGTGAAGTTATATTAGATGTAACTTCAATCTATCTATTTTTTTTTTTTTTTTGAAACATATCTATCTATTTTAATATAATATATATATATATAATTAAATTTAAATTCTATTCTATATTTAAACTCTCCATTAAAATCTTGATTCTATAAATGATAGAATATATAGTTCTATATGTAAACACAATCATAATCAATGCGTAATGATAAAATATATAGTTTCATATACAACCACAATCCTAATAAATAACTATTAATAACTACTTTAATTATTAAATTTTATATATAGAGAATTTAAAAAATCACATTATATTACATTTCTATGCATTGCACGCGTTATGGACCAGTATTATAAATCTAGGATTCAAGTGATTGTCAAACGCTCAGGGTCGAAGCTTTGAATTTAGGGAAAATTTTAAAAAACATTTTACTGTAGGTAGAAATTAGATAGAAATGGGACACAATGCTTTTTTTTTCTTTTTCTTTTTTGTATGAACCGACCGCCATAAGGAAATTTATTGGTTCCCCACGGGCTACGGCATGCCCCACCTGTCCATATCTTTTTTTTAAGCCTCAAATTGTTTTTCCAAATACGTTAGGCAATAGCCAATGAACACTACCTTCCATGAACCACCCAATTCTAAACAATTCCCTGCTGTGGTTTCTCTCACAGTCACATTCATCATTGACTTTCCATCCATTTAGTAGTCTCATAGTCACATTCTTATTCTCTTTCTTAATAAAGACTATTCCTACTGGAAGTTAGGGGAAAATGGATTTTAAAATTTTGAGAAGTACAAAAATTTTCTCTCTTTTTCATTTATATTTTAGTTTAATTTCTATTTATTTATCTTGTGGATGATTTTCAGTTTTTTATTTTATTTATTTAAGTTCATTACAGCTCTAAAGTGTGAAGATCAGTGCATTCCATTGTTTAGGTTTCTCACTTCAGAGGTTATGCAGAGTCCTTTCAGAGTTTTAATTTTTCTCATATCCATAGATAAAGAAATTTTGTAGTTCATAACCTTGTTAAATATGCGAGACATGTTAGCAATTTATTGTGGATGAAAGATGTTCCTCCACAACTCAATAATGTTTTGATAGCCAATTGTGGCTGAATTTTATTTATTTATTTATTGAAAGTCTAAGTTTTCTTATAAAAATAAAAAATAAAAAATCTTGTGGCTTATTATTTTCATTTTTTTATAAAGTCATGATGAATAATTTTTCTTGTTATGTTTGGAACTTTGGATGTTTAGTCATTCGCTTATTTAAACCAGAGTTAAATTTGATGCCACATGTTTTACTCATAGCATAATGCCACATATATTGCCACTTTAAGGTCAAGATGTTGAATCCTTTTAAGAAAAAATATTTTTTATACATATGTATTGCAAACTATAAATTTTGGTATACTCAAAAGGATTTAGAAAGATATAATGCTTTCACAATATTTTGAGTTTTTAATTGAATGGTGATTCAAAATCATAGTTTAGTCTTGTCCCTCAAACAAAATTTCTAATTCTACCCTGCAAATACTAATATATTTTGTGGTAGCTCTTGTTTAAATCTCACATTCCCCTCCCCGCTATTTACCTATCAAAAAAGAAAATAATAAACACATAAATGTATTATTCATGAATCTAATGAAAAAAGAAGTCTTCGTTGACAAACTTTAATTTTCCATACGGTATTTGAAAAGTGCAAGGGTGAGTGGCTTTGCTTTATTCACTTATCACTTCAGCCCAATTTCTAGTCCCTATCATCATTTCATTAATTCCACATTTTTATTAGATGGACCACACATCAACTAATCCTTAAAGAGACCGTAAGGCTCCTGCTAACATTTGCTAGTTTATTATTCACGAATCACAAATTGTGGAAAAAGAAGCTTTGGTTGATAGACTTTAATTTCCCATTTCCGTATCACTTGAAAAATAAAAATGCTAGAAATACAACTAAGATCCCGCACTTCCTACCTCGGAGAATTCGTTGAAATGGGTCCTCTTGAAGGTCCATGGTTCAGGAATATGCTTTAGCACTGGGAAAAGCAAGCGCACTACTCCTTCAATCATCACATGATCAGCTTCCTCTTGAGTTGCATAGTCAGACATCATGGCACATGGAAAAGCTAGGAGAAACCATTTGAAAACATAAACATATGCCCCTGTATAAAAGCTTCTATTATTTAGATGTTTTTAAAAAGTCTTTAAATTCATTTTAACGAAGGTCCAATTACAAAATCACTCTATTTCCTCTCATGAGCTTTGCCCTTTGCTTCATAGGATTTGGTTCATTTACAATAAAGCTTTCATCTTACACTCATGGGTTTTTATTAGAACATGCTTAGAGATTTTCAATCATTTGTCTCAAATATGGGCCAACAATGTATTCATCACATTTGGACTATTCTTTTCTTATATTCATTTGTCAAATTTTTATTTGAAGTAGCCTTTTAGCTAGAATATGTTGTAGCCTACCTCTCAAAGCCCATGAATCTCTCATCATTTTGAGCTTTTACATACAACAAGGAGGCCCAAGACTTTCTTGATTTTGGGCTTATGATAGCAACTAGGCTATGATCCTATGAACCTTTCAAGTTAAGATATACCTTTGTATTTTGGGATAAGCCTCTTATATGTGGGAACTTCTTTTCTTTTCATCCCAATGTCTTTGGGTATGACATAACTTTTGGGCCATCCTTCCAATTTTTATATCTTTTATTTGTCCTTTAGAATTAGGTGAACATAAGATATATGGTTAAACAAACAAGAGATAGAAATGTTATCCTCTTTTGATAGGATCTATGATCTCTCTATGTGTGAGTAAGCTCCTTAAAACTAAAGGGATATATCAATAGGTCACTCACAACTAAGTAGGCCATGATTCCAACCTTAGGCCTAAATGAACCATAATGGATTGCTGGCAAACTATTAACGTGCTCAAAGTCCATTATAAACAAATTATGAGTTGGTGGGATGAACTTCGGAAAGTCTTGGCCCAAATGGAGCGTTCACTTTTTCATCACCAATCATGGCAGAAGGACAAAAGAACCAAGTGAAAGTGTGTGCAAACAATATTAAACAAGCCTTTATCAAGTTTAAGAAATGGAACACATTAGAAACAAACTCTCTATCCCCAGTGGAATTACCATTGACATTGAGGGCGCAAGCGCCCACGACGGGCTTTTGGGCTTCTCCAAATTCGTGGGAAGTATTCCTTGGCCTAAAGTGGACCATGGCGGAGGGTGAAAATGGAGTCACTACCTAGTTTAGGTCTAGGAATCATAAATATATCATTATTCGTGGAAGGACTGATCTTCACTAGAGCATGTGTTTGGGGTTTAGTTATGGGGATGAGAAGATGTTAGGCACCCAACCCCACCCGACCCATGGGTCGGCTTCCACTCATTGTATTCCAAATCTTAATCTCATTCAAGGCATGTTTAACATGTTATTCTAACCCACATACACTTTAACATACATCTAAGAGCAAATATGGCATAAATATCCCCAAACCTAGCATTCATCTATCATAGTATCAAGCATATATCATCAAGGGCAGCAAGCATATCCAATGCATATTCAAAAAAACATGTTATAACATCTAAACATCAAAAGCATGGGATTCAATTAATCATATCATGTTCATTACCCATATCATACATCATCAAGCAAAAGAATGCATGTTCATGTGATTATGTATGACTTACCTTGCTTACCTCATTGCATCACAAAACCTATACATCAATGCGTAATCATATTCATATGCATGTTCATGGCATTAAAACTATCTAAAACCTTAGCAAACATCAAATAGATAAAACTAAACAAAACAACACAAAACAAAGAGATAAAGGCTTAAGTATAGGTAAACTAGGTTAAATAAAGGCCATAACAAATAAATAAAACAAAGGGAAAAACAACAGGAACAAATTAGGTTTTTTGGGCAAGAGTATGCGTGCGCATATATAGGGTATGCATGTGCATCCCAATTGTATGTGTACGCAGACCTGAAGCATGTGTACGCATACACACCCAAAGAACCCTAACCCTGAAAATGCAAAATAGAAACTCATAAAGTAGGAAATCTAACAACCTATCATGCTTTAAACACAGACACTATATAAAACTAAAACAAACAAACATTATAAACACATAAACACACACACACACACATATATAAACAACAAAAACAAAGGAAAGCAAGGAAAAGCGAAGAGCTAAAATTAAAAACTTTATCTCAACACTAGAACTCTTTAGAGCTTAATTTTAACCATTCCTCTCAGTCAATCTATTTACAACCAATTCAAAATGAGTTAGTAAACTTTAGAACTCAAAGATCAAGACTAGAAAATGTCGCAATCAAACAAAATTAGACCTGAGGATATTTTGTGAAAAAATCCCTCTTTGATTCACTATTTTTCTAGTGAATCTTGTGTGTTTTTCCACTATTTCGTCCTCCTTTGAAAAAAGTACATTTTATGGCTTTATATAGGCAAAAAATAGGGGGTTTGGGTTGGCTCTCAAATGATGTGGGATTCATTCCAAACCAAGTTTAGATGCAAAAAACTTTCCTTACATAGTTTTTAGAACCCTAGCATGCATACGCATGCATGTGTATGCATTGACCATGCGTACACATATCTTGAGTGTACGTATGCATACACGTGTATGCATGCACACACTCTAGGGTTTCCATAGCCTTTATTTTCCAAAAATAATTTTATTCTTCCAAAAATAAGTTGTATTTTTCATAAACACTTTCCCCAAGTCAATTTTCATCTCATTGGGTCCTAAACCAACCTTGGGCCTTAGAAAGAGTGGAGGCATTTGGTCTAGACTGATTGGGGAACGGGGGCCTAAGTCGTAAGAGGTATAAATGTGATGTCGACAACTATCTTCCTCTTTCATTTGGTAAATTCCTCCACTAGAAAGAGTGGAGGCATTTGGTCTAGACCGATTGGTACTCTCAACACTGTTGGGTCCAGTCCAAGTGTGGGCTTTTTCCACTAGGTCATTCAAATACTCTATGGCCTCATTGGGGTCTTTTTGCAAAAATTCCCTATTACACATCATCTCAACAAATTGACGCTCTCTATTGGTAAGTCCCTCATAAAAATAGCTCACATTGCGTCAACTCATAACCATGGTGAAGATACAAATTCAAAAGGTCTTTAAATCTTTCCCAAGCTTGGTACAAAGTCTCACTTTCGTTTTGTGAAAAAATTGAAATTTGTCCTTTGACAGCATTTGTTTTATATTCAGGAAAATATTTCTTGAAAAATTCATGTGTCATCTCACCCTATGTCCCAATCGACCTAGGTCTCAATGAATACAACCAACTTTTTGCTCTCTCTTTCAAGGAAAAAGGAAAAAAATTTCAATCTAATTATATCCATTGCTCCTAGTTGATAATATGGAAGGTAGCCACCACCTCTTCAAATTCTCTAATGTGCACATAAGGGTTCTCATTCTCCATACCATGAAAGATAGGGAGAAGTGGAATCATTCCTTGTTTAAAATCAAAGTTTTACACACGGGTTGGAAACATAATGCAAGATGGTGCACTATTACATGTTGGGTGCAAGTAATCACGTAAAGATTTAATGGGCAACTCGTCTTCATTCATGGTGTTAGATGTGTGTGAATATGTACTCAAAGAATTAGATGAATTGGATGAATAAAATAAATTTACTAAGAGAGCTTCAAAATCTGTATCAGGTCTCTTTTAAAATCTGTCGTATTCATCCCTATATCTATTTTGCATATCACAAAATTAAAAAGAAAGGAATGAGTTTACCGGGTTTGAAGAACTCAACACCAACCAACCTATTCTTCTTGTGCTCCTTGCTTTGCACCTTTTCCTCAGCAATGACGCCAAAAATTGATATCGTCCAATTTTGTAACGGATATTGTAGTGTAGCTAAGGTTGTCGTTCCACCAAGAAAAGGAAAACAAGAACATGTCAAAAGCACCAATAATATGTAGAAAAATATGATTGATACATAGGAAAAATAACATTTGGTAAATTCAATAATTAAAATCACTAGGACGTTAGGGTTTGTCCACCAATTTTGTTAAGCATCCACTACCAATCCAATTTAGTACACGATTGGGTAAGTAAACACATAAACTATCCGATTGGATGATTTAGAATTAAGTTTTATTAATAAAACTCTCTTTGGTTGATTATATTCATCAATTGTTTCAACAATTTAGTCTAGAAAATAATAACTTTGCTAGAAAAACTCAATAACATCGCATACCTTAGAGGCAATACTATGGCAAAAGTAATATCCAACAAGATTACCATGTTTTACTAGAAAAATTATAAAACCTTATTCTAAAAATAAGAAGATTCAAGAATAGACTTATGAAACAATTAAAAATTAAATATCAATCTAGAAAAACAATTATGAAAAGAGAACAATTGATTTCAATAATCAAAATGTGAAAAACATGCTTGGATTGAATAGTAAACAACTTACAAACATTGAGGATTCACCCCTAACCCTAACTTAGGTTCTTAAACTTACATAGAAAATAAAAAAAACTCTCAAAATTAATGAAAAATAAGGTTTTCCAACAGCCCAAGAACGTGGCTGCCCTTGTATCCTTTTAATATTTATAACATTCAAAACCCTAAAACACATGCTCTCCAAAAAGGAAAATATAAAATGTCAATTCCTGTTTTTCAACAATGAGTCAAGTTTTAGGTAGTTTTTGGCCTTGAATACAACAAATTCTGAAGTTCTGGTAAACTACAAAGTTTTAGATCTTTAAGTCCTCATTCCGTAGCCTCAAGAATCAAGTCAATCCGTCATGGATTAAAAAGATATGACCAAAATACCAAAACTGGTCAGAATATTTTCATGCCAGGATTTTTTCCATCTTTGGCTCAAATGAATTTCTCTCTTTCTTTTTATGTTTCTACACGTCTTTGACTCATTAAATTCTTCAAAAGTCACTTCTCAATCAATCTTCACCCTTGGATTCTCTTGGCTTCATTTTTGCATGCTTAGCTCATTAGTTTAAATCTTGTACAAGTGAAAAATACACGTAATGAGTATATTTTAGAGAATACTTGCAAACTCTCATATTTATGAATAAGTGTGGGAATAAACACAAAATAGATGTGATAAAGTCTACCAAAATTAAGATAATATTGTACTTTTAAGCTTTTATCAATGGGCTATCACTTTAATCCCACATATTCTTTGAATTTGATTAACTATAATACATATGTTGGAATTGGACCTCCTGTTAAGATTAAATAGCTGGACCCAAATTTAGCTTTTATTGCATCTGTACCGCACTTTGTTTCTGGGTTTTGATCTTCATGACCCATCCCTACTATGCCTAAGTAAATCACTCACGTCCAAATATTTTTGGTTGATATCTGCTTTAAAGTTGTTTTAAATAGCACATACAAAAGTATACAGTTTTGTTGGATATGACTTGTGTCTAGTGCATTTATGTACTAGACATGATAAGATTTTGGACACGTGTCCAAATCATATCATGTTCAGTGTACAAATGCATAGGACACAAGCTTTAATTGTCTTTGTTACTTGATAAATCGAATATATTCAATTGCTGTTGAAACCGCAACTGAGTTTTAAAGATGGTAAAAGCAAAATTTCCTATTTATCGTGCACTCTGTCTTGAACATTCTTTTGGTACAAGTACTAAAACTATTGTTTAAAAGCAAAGGAACATGGGCCCAAATTAAGCGATATCAATGTACTAATAATGAACACAAGTCACATTAAATGTGGGGTATTGGACCTCCCATCTATCTCAAGAATTGTACCCACTTACACTTTTTTTTTTTTTTTTTTTTTTGGAACGTACCCACTTACAATTTACAACTGGAAAGTGGCAAATGCCAAGGAAATGTGAGCCCGCAATGGTACGTAAAATGTACAAATAATTGTAGTCTTTTTTTTAAGCCTCAAATTGGTTTTCCAAACACGTTAAGAGCATCTCTAATAGTTTCTCTAAAACTAATTTTGGAGAACAAACACACCAAAAACTCACTCCAATAGCTTCTCTAAAAGTAAAACTTTTTCAAATTTTTTTTGAAGTTGCTATAGTCATTCTCTTTATCTAGAGAATACTATAGTAACTTCAAATGAATTTTTCTACTTAAAAAAATCATACAACTCATTCTCTCTCCTCTCACCACGGCTACAAACACAACAATTTTTTCTCTCAAACATCTCTAAACTCAAGCATAATCAAAATACAAACTCAAAAACATAATCTTAAAATTAATCAAATCATAACAATAAAAGGAAAAAAAAAATTACAGACACAAGCCATCTAACCCATTTGGACTGCGTTGGGGAGAAAGACGAGTTGCGATGGCGGAGGAGAGTCATCTAACTCATTTGTTCTTTCTCTCTCTACCTCTTTCTCCATTTCTTATCACAGAGAGAGCTAGAGAATGTTCTCGAATCAAGTAGAAAAAGAAAAAAAAAAGTATAGAAAGAGAGAGTTGGAGAAAGAAAGTGGAGGTTCTGGAATCAAGTGGAAAGTAGAGAGAAAAAAAAAAAAAAAAGGATGGAGATATATGGGTATACGTGTGTGGTGGAGAAAAAACAAGAAAAAAAAAAAAGAAAAGGAAATGTATGGATGAAAGAAATGAAAAATAATATAAAGAATAAGAAATGACAATTTAGAAATGTTACCACAATATTTTCACACAATTTTCACAATAAATCTTAAGTAACATATTGTTATTAGCTAATGTCGGTGAATAAAAATATATTTTTAGTAGTGAGTTCAAATTAGAACTAGTAACAACTTTCTATATAAGATTTTGTTATGATTCTTGTGTAAGTATTGCAAAAAATATTGTGGATGTAACACTTTTTGTTGAAAAATATAATTGTTGAGAATGAATAGAGGAAGAAAAAATAAAGATTAAAAAAGAATAAAGAATGAATGAAGAAATAATATTTAAATGAGATGAAGAAAGGATAGAGAATCTGTTGGAATGTGTATTTGAAAAAGTGGGTAGATAAAAAGTAAATGTTACTATTTATTGTTCAAACAGTACAAAAATTTAGACAAGCTGTTGCAAATACTCTTAGGCAATAGCCAATCAACACTTCCTACCATGAACCACCCATTCTAAACAATTCCTTGGTGCGATTTCTTTCACAGTCGCATTATTCATTGAATTTCCATCCATTTAGTGGTCTCATAGTCACATTCTTAAGTTAAGGAGCATTTAGTTTGCTATGATATATCCTTAATGTGTTCCACGTTACGATGATATGACATTAAGGTTTTTGATTTATTTATTTTTTTCTAATATTACCATAATTTAAAATTACAAAATATATCACATTATCTTAATTCCACCATCTTTCTAAACATTGTAATATTGTTGTATTCTTGTATTAAGATTACATTAATGTAAGATCACAATAACATAATATTATGGGGTAATATAACATCACGACGAACCAAACGCTCCTTTGAGATTCTAGTAATGTTATATCACCCAGAAGTGAAATTAAATAAAGCTAGCTATTATTAATTTTCTACATGCAATATTCTTTGACACTGATGACTTTTGAGTTTTGAGAGATTAATGTTGTGAAAATGGTTGTGTGCACATGCATAGCATAGTGTACAAGCTTGTAAACATGTGCATTGAGACTAGGCCTATTGACTATTGTAATTTTCACCTCTTGTTGTTTTCACGGAAAAAAAATATATGATTCAAATTCTCACTCTTTTATTGTAACTATGAAATTATAATTTTTTTTTTTTTTTTTTTTAAAGACGTGCTTGATTAGAGAAGTTGTTGAGTAGTTAGACGTTGTTAGGCCAGCTGGTAGTTGGTTAGCGCAAGTCTCCTTATTTGCATGTTAACAAGGTTGTCAATGGCCTTATGAAATGCCATTGACGTTGTTTGTGAAGTTGAAAGTGCACATTTTAGAATTTTGGCAAACAATTTCACAAACATAGAATCAATTACATCTTCTGGCTTGCTTCCTGGGAATGTAAAAGGAGCATCAAAAGGAAAAAGCCTCTATTGATCCCAACTTCACTTCTTTCAATTAAGAATCCAGACTCCAGATCGCCCATTTATTAACCACTCTTTCATTCCGAGTTAAAGTTAACGTGTAATGGGATGTCCGCTATAAAGTTTTGGTTTAGAATTGGCATGTTGTATCACTAAAATGTTATTTCAGTGACTTCTTCCGGCTTGCATCTATTGATATGATTATAAAAGGCTTGAAACAATTTAAGGACTTTGTAATGAGAAATAAACAACATTTTGGGTTATTGTTTTAAATATCAATTTTAATTTTAAAAAATATATAGCAATAGAATGCGATCGCAGCAAAAACTACAAGAACGAGATTAAGGGAAAATGGCTTTAAAAGTTTGATTTTCTTTTTCATTTATATTTTATTTTAATTTCTATTTATTTATTTTGTGGCAGAATTTCAGTTCAATTTTTATTTTTTTATTTAAGTACGTTATAGATCTCAAGTGTGAAGATCAGTGCATTGCATCGTTTAGGCCTCTCACTTTAGAGGTCAAACTTTATGCAGAGTCCTTTCAAAATTTTAGTTTTTCTTATATCCATAAACAATGATATGTTTTAGCTCATAACTTTGTTAAATATGCAAGACATGTACGTTAACAATTTATCCGTATGGATGAAGGACGTTTCTCAACACTCAATAATGTTTTGTTAGCCAATTATGGCTGATTTTTTTTTTTTTTTAATGGAAAGTCTAAGTTTTCTTATAAAAATAAAAAAAAATAAAAAATCATGTGGCTTATTATTTTCGTTTTTTTATAAAGTCATGATGAATAAATTTTCTTGTTATGTTTGTATGTTTAGTCATTTGCTTATTTAAACAGTAGCTAAATTTGATGCCAAATGTTTTACTCATAGCAGAATGCTACATATATTGCCAATTTAAGGTCAAGATGCTGAGTCCTTTAAAAAAAAAAAAAAAAAAATTATACATATGTATTGCAAACTAAATTTTGGTATGATTAGAAGAATTTAGAAAGATATAATGCTCTCACAATGTTTTGAGTTTTTACTTGAATGTTGATTCAAAATCATAGTTTAGTCTTGTCCCTCAAACAAAAATTTATAATTCTACCAGGCAAATGCTAATATATTTTGTGGTAGCTCTTGTTTAAATCTCACATTCCCCTCCCCGCTATTTACCTATCAAAAAAGAAAATAATAAACAAGTAAATTTGTTATTCAAGAATCTCCAATCATGACAAAAGAAGTCTTCGTTGACAAACTTTAATTTTCCATACAGTGTTTGAATAGTGCAAGGGTGAGTGGCTTTGCTTTATTCACTTATCACTTCAGCCCAATATCTAGTCCCTATCATCATTTTATTAATTCCACATTTTTATTAGATGGACCACACAACAACTGACCCTTAAAGAGACCGTAATGTTTCTGCTAACATCTCTTCTTTTTTTTTTTTTCTTTTTTTTTTCTTTTTTGTAAATAAAAAAAATGGGGATTTATGGTTAT
Source organism: Quercus lobata (assembly GCF_001633185.2). Classification (NCBI taxonomy): domain Eukaryota; kingdom Viridiplantae; phylum Streptophyta; class Magnoliopsida; order Fagales; family Fagaceae; genus Quercus; species Quercus lobata. The sequence goes on from NC_044908.1 coordinate 75,735,490, forward strand.
ATTACATCTCCATATAGGGCGTCAGGCCGAACCGAATTTATGGTTACTGTCTGTACGGGATTTTAACCCCACTAAAGATATCCACCAACGGATTCCTGCGGGCAGCGAGACTCGAACCTAGGTGTGTTGTATGAAGTGTCCAAGCCTTACCCACTCAGCCAAGCCCCTGTCGGCAGTTCCGCTAACATCTGCTTCTTTGTTATTCACGAATCACAAATTGTGGAAAAAGAAGTTCCGGTTGATAGACTTTTAATTTTCCATTTCCGTATTACTTGAAAAATAAAAATGTTAGGACTACAATTATAACCACAATTTTTGCCACAGTTTGATGACCACAAGTTATGAGTCATGGGGCAATGATTAATAGCTTGGCATTCTTTCATTGGATCTCAGTATTATTGACAGAAAATTTCTAAGAAATAAAAGAATAAATATGTTTTATAAACAAATCATTTTCCATGTTCCTGACTCCTGAGACTTCTGAGTCTGAGCAGGCTGAGCACAAGACTGATCATATAAATATGGGCATCCCTTCTTTCAGTGTCTCCATGCACCTAGTGCTCATTTCCATACTCATCTCCCTAAGCATTAGGGGTGAAGCCGCTGAATACCGCTACCATTTCTGTTCAAACCAAACTTTCTCCCCCAATAGCACCTACCGGTCTAACCTCAACAACCTCCTCTCTTTCCTAAACACAAATTCCACGCGTGAAGCCGGTTTCTACAACACCACCGTGGGTCAAACTCAAACCCCAGAGAACACAGTTTACGGCCTCTTCCTCTGCCGCGGTGACCTCGCCACCATTGAGTGCCAAGACTGCGTCTCAACATCAACCAAAGAGATTGTTCAGCTGTACTGCCCAGAAGAAAAAGAGGCCGTGATATGGTATGATGAATGCATGTTACGCTACTCAAATCGATCATTCTTCTCCATTATGGAAGACGAGCCTAGTAAGATTCTGTGGAACTTGTTGGATATAACAGAGCCGAATCGATTCATTCAGCTAGCGGAAAAAACATTGAGTGACTTGGTGCCGGGGGCGGCAGCAAATGCTTTGTCCGGTGCTAAAAGATTTGGTACCAAAGAAACCAAATTTACTGACTCGCAAACGCTATACAACCTTGTACAGTGCCTCCCTGACCTATCCAGCTTTGATTGCAATAGGTGTCTTCGGGAAGCCATAACAAACTTGTCCACAGCTTTTCGTGGAAAGAGAGGGGGTCGTGTTCTGAATCCTAGTTGTAACGTTAGGTATGAAGTTTTCGCGTTTTACAATGTACAAGCTGTTCCCGCACCAGGACCTGGGCCAAAAGGTACATCTCCTATCAATATGATGTTTATTTGAAAATTTTATTTTTATTTTTTATTATTATTATTATTATTTTTTTTTAATTTATTGTTATTTAATTCATGAGGATAAAAATCTTACAAGTGTGTCCAATATACAGTGTAAAATATAAACCTATTAATCACTGTCTTGTGTCTGCACAAAGACGCAAAAAGGTGGGCAAGAACAGAATAACTAGAGAGCAAATTGATCACTGTCTTATGTCTTGTGTTTGCTATTGTATTATTTATGAGAAATGCTTTGAAAGCTGAATTGTTTGTAAGAATTACTAGGCCTTGGGCTGGGCCCTTTTCGTTGATGTAACCACTAGGCATGGTGAAACCAGCCGCGAAGGTTACTGCTACTATGAGTGCGGCCACAAGCAAATGCGGATCTACTCCTCTCTTGAATTGATCGATGATGTCATCATCTTTGGGGTTTGTAATTTGTTGATTTGGGTTTGTGGGTTGTGAGTTTTGTTGATCTGGGTTTGTGGCGGATTGGTGCACTGATCTGTGGTAGATTTGTGAGTTTGTGGGTTGTGATTCTAAAGGGTGGGTTCAAGAGAATGGTGGGATTTGGAGGATAGTGGAGATTGGTGGGTTTCCTAGTTGGATTTGATTTTGTGCTTCAATGGATTGGTGGGTTTCCAACTTGGGGATTGGTGTTGATTTTGTGAACACAGAAGATGCAAATCCTTTGATTTTAGTGGGTGTATGTTTGGTTCAAATTTCTGGATATGCAGATCTGTTTCTGGGTTTGATTGTTGGTTTATGTTGATTTTTGGGTTTTGAATTTTGGTGGGTGTATGTTGATTTCTGGTTTTGATTGGTGTATGTTAATTATTGCTTTTTTATTTTTTTAATTTTATATATATATAGAGAGAGAGAGAGAGAGAGAGAGATTATTGCTTGATCTAAGTTTTGAATTTCGATTTGTTTGGTTATAAAGAAAGTGCTGGAAAAGCAAAGAAAAGAAAAGAAGATAAGAATTAATTTACTAAAAACATGAAGAACATGAACAATAAAAACACAAAGAACATCTTCAAAAAAATAATGAAAATAAAAGAAAAAAATTCTATTTTAATTATTTAATTATTATTTAAATAATTAAATAATAACTAAAATTTTATTTTATTTTATTTTAAAATAATTAAAGAAGAGGAGAAAGAATGACGTTGCTTTTTTAAATATTAAAATGCTGATGTGGCATTATTTAAATGCTAAATTAAATTTTTTTTTATTATTATTCTAATGGCCATGTAAGCATTTTGAGTGTCAATAATGCATTCCATTAGCCACGTATGATATTTCTGTTAGAGAGATGACAATAGGGACCAAAATGGAACATGTTTTTCAAACTAGGGACTAAAAACGATAAAACTAAAAAGTAGGGACTAAAGTGGGAATATGGTGAAAATGTAGAGACAAAAATAGTATTTCCGCCTAAATCTTTTAAGGATATTTATAAATAAAACATTTAATGTTACAGCATCTAAAATTTTTATTAATTTGGTAATTTGAAAATTTCACAGTTGGACTATATGTTCCAAATGTCATTAACAATCACATCAAATTTTGTGTTAATAAGATGTTATTTACCATTCGATATATAAACTAATCTTTTATATATAATTTTAAAATACAAAAACATCAATTTCAAACTTTTTATAGATGAGATCGTTATTAGTCTTTGATCACCTTAAAATTTCTCAAACAAAGAGGATATTATAATAAAATGTAATTCAACAATCAAGTTTTCAAAATTTAAATCAAATACAACATTTAAAAAAACTCATAAAAATTTATTTGAATGCATTAAATTAAAACTCATAAAACAATTTAAAAAAACAAATCCTAACGTTACAAAACCTTCTCAAAGCATAACAATACAACAACCCAAGTTATAAGAAGTACAAAAACAATTCAAACATAGCAATACAACAATTAAAAATATAAACAGCATAAATATTAAAAAATAAAAGTATAAATTTAAAGTTAGAAGGCTAAAAATATATATTTATTATCTTATAAAAATATTTTTTAATTATTTAAATATAAACAGGGCGAGTGTGGGAGAAAATGTTAATCCCCATCCCTCCCTCATTTGTTATGCGGGGCGAGTAAAATCCTTCCATTAAGGGCTAGTGAGGCGGATACTTGCAGGTACCAATTTATATTGCCATCCCTAGCTCTTAGACCCAAGGAAGTTAATTTCGTATCGTACCAGTCGGTATGGCCGGAATTTATTGTGCCAGTACCTATGCTGATACAGAAACAAGGTAGTTTCGTTCCGGAAAATATACCGGCCTTACCGGGTAATTTCGGCTATACTGGAGACTTATATTGGATTTCGGCTGGTAAATTCATACAGTACCGGAAAAAGAAAAGTGTTTCTTTCTCACTCTCACCTTCCACCGGCGATGTTCTCAACATTCTCAACCTCAAGTCGGGGCCGTGGATTGATTTTGGCTGCTGCTACTCTCTCTCTCTCTCTCTCTCTCTCTCTCTCTCTCTCTCTCTCTCTCTCTCTCTCTCTCTCTCTCTCTCTCTCTCTCTCTCTCTCTCTCTCTCTCTCTCTCTCTCTCTCTCTCTCTCTCTCAAACCTCTCAAATGATATTTAGCACACCCAAGAAATAGACTTTACAGCTAGCATGTTTTAAACACCCTTCAAATTGATATTTACTGATAGTTGTTACTTTACAACTAGCATGTTTTGACTTTTGTTACCAAATGAATTGAAATTTTAAAAGCCCCACGTGTTGGCAGATTGGTTCTTATTTTTAATAAAGTATAATATTAATTTGATCGTTATTATTTTTTAATAAATGTATCTATTACTTTTTATTGGGCTTAGATTAGAATTACAGGTTAAGAATTGAGTCATTGACAATATTATATAACTTATATTTATGAGATTTAATCAATAAAACTTAAATTAATGAATATATATTTATTTATAACGGTAAACCCGAAATGGTACACTAGTATTGATCGATATTCGAAATATATCATACCGCTGGTTAAACCGGTACAACTTTCGGTACGGTATTAACTTCCTTTCTTAGACTTCTTGCCAAATGTCCTCATTTATTTATTCTTAAGCTTTTCTTCTTTTCTTCTCTAGTTTGAACGACATGCACAAGACAATAGATACATCCTTCAGAAATATGGCCTGACTTTTGCACATAAAAGCTAACTTCATTTACTTCTTGACAAACTTCTCTCACAAGCTCATCTAAGGAGCTTTGACAAAGAGTCTGGGCCGGACTTGTGGGTGTCGGCACCCAACAGTTTTTGTGGGTGTTTAATCATATTTTTAGTAGGCTAGTTTGACCAGCTAGACAAGAATGCTCTAAAAAGTAAAAACTCAAGCATACTAGCGAAGCCAATATGGTCCTATGGTATCATGGTGCTTTAAGCATTTCTTATAACTGACTATTAACTATTCTCAATAAAACATGATATTGTTTTTGCAGGGAAAGGCAAAAGCTCAAAGGTAATAGCTATCGTAATTGCTGTTACAATTGCTTCCTCTGTTGTGCTAGTCATTCTGCTTTACTGTTTCCGAAGGAGGAGAGCAAGAATGAAGTCCAATGATATAAACGAAGAGAATTCTCAAAAATCTGATAGCCTCCTCAATTATCATGGTATGCAAGTGGAATCCTATCATTTACGATGTATTTCAAGCCGCATGTGAGGGAGTGTTAAAAGCTATATAAATTAGAATGTGAAAAGTTAACGGATATCTTAAGAAAATTGTCTTATGAACTTTTTTTTTTTTTTTTTTTAAATTATGGAAAAAGAAAATAAAAACTTTTTATAGAGTTTTTATATTTTTCATAAAAGTGATATTAAAATTTTGGGTAAACTAAATTAATACAACACTGAAAGGATATGGACCTAATTGACATAATTGAAATGTTATAAAGCAAATTAAAATATGGTGTATTGGATAGAATACATAGTTTACCCTAAAACATTTTAAAAATTGTCCATTAACAAAACATTTTTTTTTTTTTTTGGATAAAGATTATATTGAATATGTACAAACGCTCACCTCAATCATATCTGCAAACAATGCTATTTGTAGTGTAATCTCTTACGTTTATTTATTTTTGGGTCTTTAGCTGCAAGTGAAATAACAACTGTAGAATCCTTGCAATTTGATTTTGGGACAATTGAAGTTGCAACAAACAAATTCTCAGATGACAACAAGATTGGTGAAGGTGGATTTGGTAAAGTTTACAAGGTATGTAGAATCAAAACTCATTTCTTGCGTTTTTTAGTACTCAAAATTAGCAAACATAGCAAATTTACTGCATGTAAATTTGAAAAAATTTCGAATTTGAAAAGCTTTCAAAATTGGGATTTTATAAATTCTGCGAAGGGAACTATTCTACAGCCAATCTAAGCATTGGACACATCGTCAAAATATACTCTAGAGTCTAAACCCCTTGGCGATCAACATTAATGTAGAAATAATTAATTGAAACAATTAATCACACAATATTGAAAATAATACAGATATAACACAGTTGTATACATATATCATCAATATATATATATATATATATAGAAGTAATAAAAAATATTTTGACATAGAAAACCGTTGGAAACACTACATAAAGGTTCTTTCTCGTGTTAAGTCGGCTAGGATTCTTTGTTATGTTGCTTGTGATTCCGAAGGATTCTTTGTCATGTTAAACTCCAAAACTGAGTAGAAAAAGAGCTTCCGAAAGTGTTTGGCATGTGCTTATTTGTTTTTACTTTTTGCTTTTTGTTTCAATATTTTTGCAAATAATTTAAATTTTAGTATTTTAGAAACAAGCTAGATTTTATAGATTTTATCACACATTTAACAAAAATGTCATCAAAAGCTATATATTTTGATAGACTATACAAATAAGTTGCCCCAAACACATGAATCAAAATGTGCTTATAATATTTTTGTCATGCACGCCAAAGCCTCCAATTTAAGGGTAATCTAATACAATCCATACCAATTAGCAACTAGGTCCTGAATTTTGATTGTTTGGAGGTTATTTTACTCAGGGTGCGCTACCTGAAGGGAAGGAAGTGGCAGTTAAAAGGTTCTCAATGAAGTCATCGCAAGGCTTAGAGGAATTCAAAAATGAGGTCTTACTCATTGCAAAACTTCAACACAATAATCTTGTGAGGCTATTGGGATGTAGCATAGAGGGAGAGGAAAAGTTACTTGTGTACGAGTTCATGCCCAACAAAAGCCTTGATAATTTTATTTTTGGTTTGTTTCTTCCTACATTCTATTTTTTAAGTTTGATAGTATTTTGGATTTCTTGTAGACTTCTACAATTCACATTTATACACTATTTTATAACTTAATGTTAATATTGAATTTTAGATTCAAAAAGGCGCTCACAACTTGATTGGAAGACTTACTATAACATAATTAGTGGGATTGCTAGAGGACTTCTATATCTTCATGAGGACTCCAGGCTTAAAATCATTCATAGAGACTTGAAGCCTAGCAATGTGTTGTTGGACCATAACATGGTTGCCAAAATATCGGATTTTGGAATGGCGAGGATCATTTCTGAAAACCAAAACATAGCTAACACCAAAAGAGTTGTAGGAACATAGTAAGCCATTTCTTCTTTTATTTCTCTTCTTCTTGGTTTTTTAAATAATAATAATAATGATGTTGGTATCCAAAAAGTGGGTACATGGCTCCAGAATATGCAATGGAAGGGCTATTCTCTGTTAAGTCCGATGTCTTCAGCTTTGGTGTAATCTTGCTTGAAATTATTAGCGGGAAAAGGAGTAGTGGCTTCTACCTCACTGAACATTCACAGACACTCCTTGCATATGTATGTTAACTTTTGTTTGCTTGAATTAGAATTAGACAAAAATGGAAATGGAATAGCATATATGAAATATAACTCCATTTGCAATCTAAATTTGTAGGCATGGAGACTGTGGAATGAAGATAAAGTGATAGAGTTTGTGGACAACTACTTGATGGAATCAGGTTCGACATCAGAAATTGTAAAGTGCATACATATTGGACTTTTGTGTGTTGAGGAAAATCCGCAAGACAGACCCACCATGTCGACTGTGGTAGTTATGTTGGCAAGTGAATCAATAGCTCTTCCTGAACCAAAGCACCCTGCATTTTCCGTGGCTAAATTCATGTCGACAGATGAAATCTCTATAAATGAGCTAAGTATTTCTACCATTGTACCAAAATGAACGCTTACAACTGTACAAGATTGCCGTTGGGCTTTGCATGATGGTGAACTTAATGTTGTACCCTTAATTTCTATAAAATAGAATAGGATACATATTGGAATTTAAGAAGGAAGGTCCAGCTAATTGAGTAAATGATTGTACTATACAAACTGCAAAGTTATTAAATAATAATGTATTTTGTATAAAAATGTTTTTCAATTTTCAAATTGAAAAAGGAAATTTCAATTGTAATTAATAAAAAAGTGATTTTTTGTGTTGAATTTTATTTTGTAGCCTAAAAGGAAAAATGACATTTACTATTATTATTTCAATGTCGGTTTCTTTGTGGGCTGGGCTTCTCGATAGCGCATTTGATACGTAGACTGTTGATGAACTGAGGGACATTTGTACAAAATAAACAAGAGATTTGGACATTTTGAGCCACTATTATTTTCCAGTCATATCTCATAGGTGGGCCTGCAGAATGAATTTGGCAGTCCAGAATTTGGATTCAATCAATTACTAACTGCTGTTACCCACAAGAAGAAGAGCAAATAGATCTCATAGGCTTAGCCATGTTGTATTGAAGCTTATAATTTGAGGCTCGTTAGCTAGCAAAACATATAGGGTTCCAGTCCAAACCTACTAGATATATAAGGAAAATCCGAAAGCACTTTTTTCAAGTCTTAGGGAGCTACTCTTGTGAGATCTGTGAGGTTATTGTACCTTCTAACTCTTTCAAGTACCTACCAAAGATCACACACATATTATTAGTACCGGTGGAGTAAAAGTTGCAACAAGCTTTAGCTATAAAGCGTACTGAAGATTAAGACGTGAACTGGAGGTTCATGTTGGAGTAAGTCCACATTAAAGAAGTCTAAGGGGTTCAGAGCTCAATTTGGTAACTGTAGTTTGATTTACTAGGAATTGGTATTCTTTACTGTAAATCTCAATTTAATATAGTGGATTGTTCTCTTGGGATTGTTCCCCTCAAATTTTTTCCTTGAAACTAGTTTGTTTCACTAGTTTTCCTAGGTCATCATTTCTTGTGTTATTTAGATTTTCCCTGTGTATGTTTTCTTGTGATGAATGTTTAACCTAGATTTGAATAATTAACCTAAGTAAGAACTTGACTAACAAATTCGGTTAAACATTGTGTTTTTCAAAGGTCTAAAACTTACAATAACCCTTAACAACTCTTGTGTGGGGGCAAATATTGTCTAAGGATAACATTCAATTGTGCCTCCAAGCCAATCAAAATTTATGTTTTCCTACTAGATCATTTTGTTATTTCATTATATTACTCTTCTAAATTCTGAATGGCGAGTAGATATAGAAACTTAACGAGTAAAATGAAAAAGACACAACTGTTCAGAGATTTTAAATGTATTCGTGACATAAATTTATATACTCAGGTGACGTAATAAGAAGTGGTCAATAAAACGTCAAACATTTCGCTTTTTTCCAATGTGAAACGATAAGTAGATACTGAAACTTAACGGGTAAAATGAAAAAGGCAACAAATGTTCGGTGTTTTTAAATGTATAGGTGATATAAATTTATATAGTTAGGTGGTGCAGTATGAAGTTGTTAACAAAAAGTAAAATGTTTTACTTTTATATATATATATATATATATATATATATATATATATTCTTCTTTTTAAAGGTCAGTGTGTTCAAATATACACCCTAACCATTATGTGGCACTGCCACTGATGATGTTTTTTTGGAGGGCCATGATTCCATTGTGTTTGACGTTTTTTGCAACTAAAAGTCTATTTAAAAGCCAAGAGCATTGTAGTTTAATTGGCACCTCCTCTTCCACTTGCGCTTGAGGATCTAGGTAGGGCGAGGAGTGGGTAAAGGATTCGAGTTGCGAAGTTACCAGCTAATTATAACTATCTAAAAAAAAAGTCTATTTAAGGAAACAAAAATTTCCTAAAAAGTAAAACATTAAGGACAAATAGAGAAATAAAAGTCTAGGAGCCTTTAAAAAAATATTGGTCTTTTTAATTCTAAGTTAGTTCCTTACTCGTATATATGCATGTGTTACGTGTGTGCTTCCTTCATCTATCATTGTATTTTTTTTCCCTAAAACATTTGATGGGGTGATAGTAGATCCAAAGAAAATATATGTTTTATTTATAATCATTTTTTTTCTAAATTTTTCCAAATGGTTGATGAGCACTCTTAGACTTTGTATGTTGAAAGAGAAATTATTGCAAAATATAGAAAATAAAGAATTTTTGACACTTAAAATAATGTCTAGGTCTATTTTGATAGAAAATTGATTTGAAATATATTGAGCAGCAATTATTTTGTGTTTTTTAAAACCAAGTTGCAAATTGTATCCTCTAAGTTTAAACCATGTTGATTTTGTTCCTTAAAATTTAAAATTTTGGATTTTAGACCTTGACATCATATAGGATTTTGATTTGAGTCCTTCCATGCATACCCATTACCAAGGTAACTCAAAATCAAATCTGACCCAACCACTAAGCTAATTATCCTGATTTTGAATACCATTACATTTGGGCTAAAACAGGCGAAAATTCTTGTACTGGTATGCAAACCGGAAAAATAACCACTTTATTCCACCTTAGGTAAAATTCCTATCCATTCCAAATGTTTCGGCTAATATTGGCCAATAGTAGCAAAAATTAAAGATTCTACCACTACCTTCGATCATCTCTGTTAGGAATGGCAACGGGTTGGGTTTGGGCCGAGTTTTTTCATACCCAAACCCGACCTATGGTAGGCCCCGTTTAGCCCAACCAGATTTGGGCCCAAGCTAGAGCCCAAATTGTGGCCCAACCAAAAAAAAATTTTGAAGCCCATTATGATTTTTTGCCTAGATTCAAGCCCATTCGAGCCATATAATGTGGCCCAAATGCCAAATCAGTCCAAATCATAGGTTATTCATAAATCAATAAATCACCTATTAATTATAAATCTATAAATCAATAAATCATAGCTAATATCATAAATCAATAAAATCACCAGTTAATTATACATTTATAAATCGATAAATCATAACTAAGATTATAATAAATCAATAAATCACCTAGCTAAGATAACCATTTAATCATAAATCAACAAAATCATAACTAAAATCACCTGCTAAACATAAAAATAAATAAATCCAACAAGTCCAACAAATAAGTATCACAAGTCCAACATGTCCAAGAAATTAAAAAGCAACAAAATAAATCCCACAAGTTCAGAATAATTACAAACCAACAAATTAATCGAACAAGTTTAAGAATTAAAAAAGCAACTAAATTAATACAAAAACTCTAATCCTCCACAGCTATGACACAACTCCCATCCTCTTCATTAGGCTCCCCATCATCAAGAATTGATTGAAGTGTACAATCTCTAGACATAGTTGAAGAACCTACAACAACAATGAATTAAAAAAATGGAATAAACTTCATCAAATTATAACTAGCAAATATAAAAATACAATTTTGATTTTATAAATACAAATTAGTCAATTGCTAACTATTGATTTCACTCCATAACCAATCCTGAGCACACATCATTGCCTCTATAGTCTTGGGATGTAGCCTACTATGGTGTGTACTTAACAGTTTCTGTAAGGTTGAATTTTATCAACCATCTTGTTGGCTTTATTTCGTGCCAAATTTGCTTGTATTTTAGCAATTAGTAACCCTATATTTAGGTGGGAATCATGTGAGGGTAGTGTGTGAAAGAGTATGAAGAAATGCTCAAAATTGTGCAAAGAAGCAAGGGCTCGCGACTGGATCTCGTGGGTGGCTCACGGCTTGCAAGCCGCCAAAAAGGTACACACGTGTCGAGCATGCCAGAAGCTGAAGAGTCACATTAGCTGTTGCACTACAAGACAAAAGTCCCAAGCTGGCCAGGCCATTAGCTCATGGCTTGAACTCACGACTCAACCCAGTCGCGAGGTCAAGTCGCTAGAACACCCTGTTTGGGAAAAACTGACTTTTCACATTCCTTTTCACCCTACTATATATATACCCTTATACCCACAATATTGAGAGAGTTTTCAGAGAGAATTTTGAGAGAGAAACCCTAGAGAAAAACAAGATTGATTCATCCACAATCTTTACATAGAGACTTTTCAAATTCCTCTACTCTCTTCCTCTCTATTGTCAAATCCTTGAAAGGTACATTACCAAAACCTTTTCTCACCATACCCACATCTATGAGGAGGCCATTTCATATTGGTAGATGCTATGGTCAAGTAGCGGAATCCGGCAAGTTAAAAAAAAAATAGGTTCGGCGTAATCTCGTTGGAGTAGGAGCTTGGAGGGCTTAGGTACATTGGGTAGGTTTGGAGGGTCTTCTGCTGTTCATGTATCCTAACTACATTCTTTAGTGGATTGTTTACCGCTTGGAGGGCGGCGGAGAGGTTTTACATCGAGGACTTCGGTTTCCTCTTCGATAACACATCAAGTGTTGTCCTTGTGTTTGCATCTCTTTTCCCTTAATCTTTTCCATTTAATTTCTGCTGTGGATGTGAATTTAATTGGTTTAGAGTCTTTATCAATTCTGTATTAAGCTTACGTTCATTTTCCGCACATTAATTATTTGATATTAAGCTTGAATTGGTAATTTGTAAATTGGGAGTCTAAACGTTCAAGGTGTTTTATACACTTATTGAACTTTCAATTGGTATCAGAGCGGGTACACACTTATTGGTTTCATTACTATAATGTGATCCTTGACCCCATATTGAGATGGACCAGTCTCAATCTTTAAATGCTCCACCATATTTTGATGGTAGCAACTATGCCTTTTGGAAGATAAGGATGAGAGCATTTCTGTGTTCTATTAATGAGGCTGTTTGGGATGTTGTTGAAATAGGTTGGACAAAGCCAGAGGCAGCCAAATCCACTTGGGATAAGGCAGCTCTCGTGGCGTCAAATGCTAATAGTAAAGCACTTAATGCAATTTTTTGTGGTGTGTCCCCAGATGAATTCCATCAGATTTCTCATATTACCGTTGCCGAGGAAGCATGGTAAATTTTGGAAACCACTTATGAGGGTACAAAGAAAGTGAAAGACACAAAGCTACAAATGCTGACTACCCAGTTTGAGGAGCTCCGGATGAGCGAGGATGAGTCCTTTGACTCTTTCTATAGTAAGCTAAATGAAGTGATCATCGGTAAGTTTAACCTAGGAGAGAAAACAGAGGACTCAAAAGTTGTAAGAAAAATTCTTCGTTCATTGCCGGAGAGCTTCCGTGCAAAGGTGACTGCAATAGAGGAGAGCAAAGACCTTGATGAAATCAAAGTCCAAGAGCTGATCGTTCTCTCCAGACGTATGAACTTTCGTTACCAAATAAAAGAAAGAGAAAATCACTGGCTCTTAAGACAATAAATGAAAAGGTAGAAGGTCATGGTTCATCGGATGAGGATGCAGTAGAAAAGGATGTTGCCTACCTTGCAAAGAATTTCCGCAAATTTCTTAAGTTCAAAAATAGTGAGAAATTTGGTGATAAAGGGAAATTTATGAGTTCCGAAAAGGAGAAGAAAGACTTCAAAAAGAGAGAAGGGAAGGAGTCCCAATCAACATTAGGAGTCACTTGTTTTGAGTGTAATGGATAGGGTCATTTCAAAAAGGAATGTCCTAATTATCTGAGATCGAAGGGCAAAGTGTATGCCACCACTCTCAGTGACTCAGATTCCTCCACCTTTGATTCAGAGGATAGCTGTGATGAAGAAGGGAATTTCTCAGCATTAATGACTGTTGCTCATGTTGAGTCTTCGGAGGACTTAAATTTGCTTGTGGAAGAACTTGGGGAGCATAGTGATGAAGAATTCGTGGGAATTGTAGAAGAATCAGATGCTAAAGAAGATAAAGATACAGCTGGTCTAAAAGAGAACTACAATTCTCTACTTGAGAAGTCAGGAGAATATGCTAGGGTGGCCAAAGCAGTTGTGAAAAAGATGAAGAAAGCTGAAGATGACTATAAAAGTCTTCTAGTAAGATATAAGGAAGCCAAGTGTGAGATAGAGACGCTAAATGGCGAGCTAACTGAGGCTTACACCAAGGTAAAATTCTTTGAGCTTGAGGTGATTCAAGCAAATGCCAAGGTGGAGCGAGTCTCTACAAAGAAGCTTGATGATGTCCTCTCTTCTCAAAAGACCTTCTCTGACAAAACCGGATTAGGATACACTGGTGAAAGTAGTTCAGCTGTGAACATCTCCAAATAAGTGAAGTTTGTGAAGGCCAAAGAGCCGGTTGAAGTTGTCCCTACTGTTGGAAAGGCAAATATTGAGAAGAAGAAGAATGTCACCGACCAACGAATGTTGAACAAGCCCCGTAATCAATCTGTGATCGGGTTTGAAGGCGGATCAAAATCTCTTCCTCGATCGTAAAGAGGTCCTAGAACAAATCATGTGTGCCATCACTGCGGACTTCAAGGGCACACCCGACCCAATTGTCATAAGCTGAGAGCATTAAGAAATGCTGGTGACCAAAGGTCAAGAAATGACAAGAGGACTTAGGCTGTTGAGTCATTAAGAGATCGAGATGTTGATCCTGGAATGATGGACGTGATGAAGATGATTGGTGCATTCACCAATTGCTTGGAAAACTTCACTAGAAGGTTTGAAAGTCTTAACTCTCGTACCCAATCCGGATGTCACCCCAAACGTACGTGACGTGTGGGTGATGAAGGGTACTCATGCATAAGCATTACCACATGTCCATGGATTAATTCTTCCTATGTTGTTTGACTATTGGTTTGTTTATTGATTATGAAATTTGAAAATTGTGTGTTGTTTAATTTTTGTTGTAGTGTTTACATTATTGCCTCTTATCAATCTTTTCTTTCTTGTGTGTCAAAAATCCAAAAACCACATAAAAAGTAGAAAATCCAAAAAGATTGATCGACATTGTTGAGTTTTGTCTCAAAATATGTTTTACCTTGTACCTTTGTGCAAATGGCTTTGCAAATCTACGAGCATAGCTTGTTCCCTATGCACTTATATCATTGTGGAAGAAATTTTGAAATCTTTGTGACTGTTGTAAATAGATCTTCAACCTTGACATGAATGATTAGTGAATGGTTTTATTGATCTTGAGACATGCATAGACTTCTTGTGTCTATATATCTTCCCACACTTTATTTTATTGTTTTTACTAAAAGAGCTGACCAAATGTAAATCTCCAAATAAAAAGAGATATTGAGCTGCAAAAGCTTGTATCACATACTAGTATTTAACTAGGAAAAAGGGAAAGCGACCAAAATATTAATAGTATATGATGCCCAAAAAGCCAAAGGCTTACTCATCAAAATGAAATATCAAAAATTTCAGGCATCGATCTCAAAATGAGATGTGTTGATACAAATAGATCAAATGTTATGTCAAACATGAAGCCAAATGAAAAGCTTCAAAGATATTGTACTCAAGCCTTTGTGGGAGGTCATATATGCATATTTTTATAATTGAGATGGATCACATTATCTAGTGCTAATTGTGTATGTCTTGATTGAATTGATCATTGAAGTTTCACATTAGACTATGAACTATCTCATCTTTGATATTCACACACAACACACATGTTTATGTTCAATGAATGTCATATTCATTCGTGTGATTGTACTTGATTAAATGTGTTTTCACATGCTCTATTAGTGTTGATCTATCACAAAAAGATTTTTGAGTGTTTTAGTTGTTTTTGGAAAGTCCTTTGTTTTTGCAAAAATTGTCAAAAATTTCAAAAATTGTTTTGCCCAGTTCTGGCAACTCAGTCGCAGGTAGAACCTGTTGCATGCCCCAGTCACGAGTCCCTCATAGAGATATTTCGCGACTCACCAGCGACTCATTGGTGGGTAAATGCTTCAGTCACGAAAAAGACTTAGAATATTTTTCAAAATTTGGTTTTTCATGCATTTCGCGACTCAGGTTGGTGACTTGTTAGCGAGTGGAAGGTCCAGTCATGAGGGGTACACAGAGATTTTCACGGCTCAGTTTGGGACTCTCTCGAGAGTGGAACTTCTAGTCACGAAAAACACTTAGAAAATTTTCCAAAGTTTTCTTCTTAGTGTTCTGGCGGCTGGTCCTGGCGACTTGCATGTGACTTGTCTCAGTTGCGAAAATCGCGTGTTTTGGGCAAACTTTGTCAGTTTTTTAAACCTTTTCAGTTTTCTCTTGAACATTTCTGACTGTTCATCTTCTTCCTTTTCTGAAAAACTCTCAAACTCACCGTGTCTCTCTCAAACAAACTTGCATTTTGCTTCATTTCTCTTTCAAATCTTCAAGGAAAAAGGTATGGGTTTCTATTTTCTCACTCTATTCTACATTTTTATCCGTGCATTCCACATTTTGTGAAATTTTATTTGAGTTTGTGTGTTTTGCAATGTTCATTCATGGGTTTACTCTATTGGGTTAACTAAAGGGGTTTTGTTGTCTCTAGTGATTTGATGCTTGCTTCACTTTTATCTTGAATGTGTTGCTCTGTGCATATCATTCTCATGGTAGAATGTCACAATGACAGATATTTGTGACTTTGTGATTGACCATAGTTTACAGTGAACTGAACTGTGACTGCTTATTCATCATTGCTGAACATCTGTTACTTGTTCTAGTTTACATTGCTTCAGTATTGATCATTCTCACATACTGCTGACAGGGGTCTTGTACTATGTTTAAGTGATATCTCGGTCTGTATTTCAATGAGTCTCCAATTTTTTACTATCTTGAATCTAATCAAGTTGTTGTTCATGTCTTGTCTCTGTGCACTTGGATCTTTACTGTGTGTTTGTTATTTTACAAATGTCTCGCTGATCGTCCAAAGAAAAAGAGATTGTAACTGATGTTTCATCATCCCCTGTTGCTAAACGAAATCGTCTCTCGTCTCAATTGTCTAAAGACTCAAATTGTGAGAGGTTCAAAACTCCTCTTGATTCTCAGACTCCCTCAAACATTTTTGAAGATGCTACTCTCATTGTGGAATGAGTGGTACAGTTTGACACTTTGGGGACAACTTTTATCCCTAGAATCTTTGAAGCTAAAGATTGGGCCAATCTGTTCGGAAATTTCAAAGACCCAATGGAAGAGTTGGTTAAGGAATTCTTCTCAAATGCAAGATACATTGGTGTTGAGTTAAAATGCTGGGTAAGAGGGAAAGAGTTTTCCATCAATCCAAACTACATAGCTAAGGTTCTTCGCATTACTAGGCCTGAGAATGTGGACCTCACCCCTTATAATGATCGAACTCCTAAGGTTCAAGACATTCTGCAAATTCTTGGCCCTGATCATGAAGTCTCGAGTAAAGGCACATCTATAAACACTACAAAGTTTGCTCCTGAATTGACCACACTAAAGCTGATCATGTTCTCCAATCTCTACCCATTGTCCAATACTACTTTCATCAATCTTGGAAGAGCTCAATTCCAATGTGATCTTATTACTAGGGCCCCAATTGATATTTGTGCCCATATCTTCCAAACCATTGGGAAGACCGCGGCTTGAACAGCAACACGAGCATGTATTCCATTTTGTAGTCTCATCATGAAGATCATACTCCTTAAAGGTGTCAATCCCCCATTAGATGGAAAAATAATCAATCGTCCTCAACCAATATCCATGGTAACTCTTCAAGCTAGCAAAAGTCACTCCTCTCAGAAACCAAAGAGTGAACACATGTCTCCTGCTACAACATCTGCTCATGGGTCAGATACACTAGTGCATACCACGACTATCTCTCCTATCACCCCTGCATTACAGCCAACTAGCAATCAGCCAGACCAGTCTGGTCCTCAAACTGACAGGTTGGGTCTTTTGTTTGAAAATCTTTAAATGCGCATTGCCAGAATTGAAAGACTTATCTACTCCACCAACAATCAAGTTCAATTGTGTCTCACGACCGTAAAGAATCAGCTAGATGCTATTTAGCAAAAGTTGGAGGACAGCCTTTAGCTATTCGTGCCAAAAAGGGGGAGTGCCTATTGAAAGGGGGAGAGCAACACAAAGGGAAGTGTGCATAAGAAAGGGGGAGATGTGTGTGCTCAAGAGGAGAAAGCTGTCTTATACACTCACACATACCTTTGGACATATTGCCTTACTTTAGCTAGCCTAGTTCATCAGTTATTTACTTATAGTATTCTATTGTCTTTATAAAATCTTGGTTTTGTCTGGCTGTGTTTCTTAGGTTAATGTTTTGGTTCAAAAACTCATGGATCTGTTTGAAAACACTTTTGTTACTTTGATTTGTTAATACTTAAAGTTGTTATTCAGTATTTTATGGAACTTGTTTATGGTAATTTGTGCTCATGTTGCTTCTGTAAGCTTTTAGGTTTTGTTTCCATGAACTTGTAGACTTTTATGGTCTGTACCTTGCTTGCAGCCTTTATGTTCTGTTGCCAATATTTCTAGCTAAATGTTATGCATTTTCTTTAAGTATTCTCACTCTTGTGCCCTTGTAGGATTTTGTTCCTAGATGCATATACTTTTAGTATTGTACATTGGTTGAGTGTTAGGCATGCAAGTGATTTGCATTGAGCTTATTAACTTGTATGTCCGGATGTTCATTCCAAGTGTGAATGAGCATTGTGGTCACTATTTTTTAGTGATTGCCTGTTTGGTCAAGCCATGGATTATTTGTCATTCCTTTTTGCTTGATCGCATTGTGCTTGCCTCATATGTCTTACAAGTTTTCTGCATACAATGATCAAATTGTGTTGTTGTGTTTCAGGAGTTACTTATTCATATGATTCAAGAGCTTATCAGATTCTAGAGTTAGGTGTGAGTGAGTTTTGTTCAACTGTTTCCAACTCACATATTAAGTCTAGAGTTTATTTTAGGATTTTGTCATGGAATAGCCAAAGGGGGTGATTGTAAGGTTGAATTTTATCAACCATCTTGTTGGCTTTATTCCATGCCAAATTTGCTTGTATTTTAACAATTAGTAACCCTGTATTTAGGTGGGAATCATGTAAGGGTAGTGTGTGAGAAAGTGTGAAGAAATGTTCAAGATTGTGCAAAGAAGCAGGGGCTCGTGACTGGATTTCGCTGGTGGCTCGCGACTTGCAAGTCGCCAAAAAGGTGCACACATGTCGAGCATGCCAGAAGCTGAAGAGTCACGCTAGTTGTTGCACTACAGGACAAAAGTCCCAAGCTGGCCAGGCCGTTAGCTCGCAGTTTGAACTCGCGACTCAACCCAGTCGCGAGGTCAAGTCGCCAGAACACCATGTTTGAGAAAAACTGACTTTTCACATTCCTTCTCACCCTACTATATATATACCCTTATACCCACGATATTAAGAGAGTTTTCAGAGAGAATTTTGAGAGAGAAACCCTAGAGAAAAACAATAATGATTCATCCACAATCTTCATATAGAGATTCTTCAAATTCCTCTACTCTCTTCCTCTCCATTGTCAAATCCTTGAGAGGTACATTACCAAAACCTTTTCTCACCATACCTATATCTGTGAGGAGGCCATTTGGTATTTGGGAAGCAGTTAAGAAGGGACCAATTTCATATTGATAGATGCTATGGTCAAGTAGCGGAATCCAGCAAGCTAAAGAGGAAATAGGTTCGGCGTAATCTCGTTGGAGTAGGAGCTTGGAGGGCTTAGGTACATTGGGTAGATGAGGCTTGGAGGGTCTTCTGCTGTTCATGTATCCCAACTACATTCTTTAGTGGATTGTTTACCGTTTGGAGGGTGGTGGAGAGGTTTTACGCTGAGGACTTCGATTTCCTCTTCGATAACACATCGAGTGTTGTCCTTGTGTTTGCATCTCTCTTCCCTTAATCTTTTCCATTTAATTTCTGCTGTGGATGTGAATTTAATTGGTTTAGATTCTTTATCAATTCTGTATTAAGCTTACGTTCATTTTTCGCACATTAATTGTTTGATATTAAGCTTGAATTGGTAATTTGTAAATTGAGGGTCTAAACGTTCAAGGTGTTTTATACACTTATTGAACTTTCAGTCTCCCACTAGTGCTAAAGGCAGATTCTGAGGTAACAGTTGTGACAGGAATGACCAAAATATCTCTTACAATCCTTTGTAAAGTAGGATACTTGAGATCATTTCTTTTCCACCATGCCAAATTATCAAAATCTTCATTCCTCTTCAACACTCTCTCATCAATGAAATGATCAAATTCCATTCTAGCACTCCTATGTTTCTTTGAACTACTTGAACTATTGTTCACAAACAAATCAAAAGATGACATTGCCCCACTCAACCTAAACTTCATTTGCACCACAAAATTTGAAGTATTTGTAGGAATATGAGAACTTCCTTCATTATCTATAGGGGACTCATCTACATCTTCATACTCATCAAGCAAATCATAACAATGATTCTTAATTTTTTCAATCTCCAAATCAGAATTATCACCATAAATGTTAGGATAATAAAACTCCAATAACTTCATCTTATATCTTGGATCTAAGATAGTAGCAATAGTCATAACAACATTAACATTAGCCCAATAAGAATTAAATTTAACAAGCATGCTTTCTGCGATCGTACTTATCATCTCATTCGAAGACAATTCCATTCATTCAATGCAATTTTCAACTCACACGCCAAAGTAAAATACATATTAGTTGTGGAGTACTTACGACCAGAGAAAAACTGAGTCACACTATGAAACAAGTCCAACCTCCCATAAATATCTTTGGCTACCTCCCAATCATAATCATGTGGCAAACAAGTATGAGATACTTCACGTTTAGCCAAATGAGAGAAAATATCTTTATAAATCAATGCAGTAGAAAACATTAAGTAAGTTGAATTCCAACGTGTTTTACAATCTAAGACCAACTCTTTGGTGCATTGAACATGCAATTGACGTGCATTTTCATCAAATTTCTGCCTCCTTTTTGGTGATCCAGTCCAATAAATTATACTATCACAAATCCTTTCAATACTGTCACCTAAGAGACAACCCATCTTGAACAATCAAATTCAAAATATGTGCAACACACCTCATATGCAACATAGACCTACCTAACATAGGAGAACTAGTATCAAGCTTGTTCAAGAGAAGTCTTATCATGGCATCATTAGTACTACAATTATCAACAGTTATTGTGGACAACTTCCTATCAATGTTCCACTCTAAAAAACAATCAACAAGGACTTCAGTAAGGACATATTTCGTGTGTGGAGAAGGAATATAAACAAACCTAGAAAAATAATATGAATATTTATAACATAACTCAATAAACATTCAATTTAACATAAAGTCTAAATATTTAATTTAACATAACTCAATAAAGATTCTAAACATAAAGTCTTTAACATTCAATTTAACCCAATATCATAAACTCAATTCATATGGTTTAATGGATTTAACATTTATAGATCAAAAAATTACCTTAAAACCCGGCTTTACAACATCCAAGTATGATCGATAAAATGAGCGGTAATGACCATAAACCCTCTGTTTTTGTTACTCGAAGTCCACATATCAGTTGTAATTGCCATCCTACTTCCATTCTTGTCTGTCGTCTTCAAAGCTTTCTTCCTCTCATTATCATAAATTTTAAGAATATCACTCTTCAAAGTGTTTCTTGAGATAAGTTTTAAAAAAAGGTTGAAAAAAACCCACAAATTCTCTAAACCCAATGTGGTCAACCATTGAAAGGGGGTATTCATGTAAGATGACCATACGAGCAAGATTATTCCTCACTTTTACTTGATCAAATTGGTAAGCATTTAAACTCATTGTTTCATCTATCTTATTTTGTTGTTTAATTAAGACTTGTTGTATATCTCTTATATCTTTAAACTTAAACCATGGACATCTTGCTAAATGATTACTGAAATGGGTTGTACCTTGGCTAGAATCACCCAAGTAAAGCTTGCCACAATGATGGCATCAGGCTTTAAATTTTCCATCAACCTTCTTTCTTGTAAAATGCTCCCAAACATCTAAGGTAGTCTTTCTTTTTCTACTTGTATCTAAGTCCTCATTTGTAGGCTGTTGCTCTCCCTCTTCCTCTGTCCCTTCTTGTTCCTTTACCTCTAAGTCTTCTCCCACTAAGTCCACCGTCAGGGATTTCAGACTCCTAATTGGTTCAGAAGTTTGGGAGTTAGAATCAAAACAAATATTCACAAATTCATTATTACACATACTCATTGATTAATGGGCACAAATTCATAATTACATAGATTCACAAATTCTATCAACCCAATCATAATTAAACATGATTAAAAACTTACTCATTGTTTAATGGGCATAAAGGTGATGGTGATCCTGAGGGTGAGCTACCAGGCGACAATGGTGAGGGTGATCATGAAAATGGTGAAGGAGATCGCATAGCTGGCAAGGGAAAACATTCGATTCTCAAGGGAGAGCCGCTTGACAAGGGAGAGGCAAATTTGTTTGAGTCTCCCATCTCCATTTTAGGCTCTGCATTCCCAACAAACAAAAAAAAAAAAAAAAAAAAACAATAAACAATTTCTTCCATTAGCACAAAATGGTTGAATTTTTAGTTTTTCAATTTAACGAAATATCCTGGTTAAATCAATGCAGCAATAAGGATCTAAGCACACACATTTATTTATAAGAAGACTCAAGATAGGATAGTAATTTGAAGATATTTAATCAAGAAGAGCCAGTCCAATACAAATAGAAACTTATTACCCTTATTATATCTGTTTATAAACCATTGAAAACAAAAACTTCCTCCCACGGGTTGCTCCTAGATTTTCACTTTATGGATGGGTCCAAGCATGATAAAGAGAAAAGTTCAGTTTTTTTTTTTTTTTTTAAATTGTTATTATTTTGAGAGAAGTAACAAGTTGAACTTTTAGGAAATGAGAAAAGTGGTCAATTGTTCCAAAAACCTTAACAAACATAGACATAACAAATTAATTTTAATTGTTTACATGCCATTAGAAAGAAGAAGAGCTCAACTATTTCCAAAAAATTAAGTTACAATGAACATAAACTAAAAATACATGTCTCAACATTATTATTGCAATTAACCTCCACACCCCTTTTTAAAAAAGAAACACTCTGCATATGGTTTCTCTTGTGGAACCATTATTTAACAAAACATAAAAAAACAATACCAAAATAGTCCTCACACACACACAAACTCAAATTCACAAAAGAACAAAATCCAATCAAACACTCAACAAATTCAAGTATGTAACAAAAACGAACTACTCTCCAAATATGGTTGCTGCCTTGTCACAGTTGCAACAAAATCATCAAGAAACCAAATTACATTTGCGATTTTAGATAGTAACCTTATTTGAGCACATCAAAAAAAGAAAAAAAAAAACATTTTATGAAATACTTAATAAAACTATGGGCTTTTGTTGGTTTTTGGATTTACAAGGGAATGTGATTATGAAATAATTAAGAAAAAAAATTTGAAGAGAATTGGAGAATAGACTGGCGGTGACATTTGAGGATGACGATGAGACCTTGAACCGGTGGTGCAAAGAGCTTGGACCGGCGATGAGAGGCAGTGAGCTTGGACGGCGGTGCTTGAAAGTGAGTGAGATGGAGGTCATGTGACTGTGTGAGCTATGAGATTGAGAGTGAGTGACAGAGTGAGGCGGCTGTGGCTATACTGTGAGTGTGCTTGTGTGAGGCGTGAGCTGAAATGATATGTGGGTGGGCTAGGGTTTATAACTATTTATATATATATATATATATATATATATATATAAGGGGTTATTAATAATTTTAGAATAATAGGGTCGAGTCTGGGTCCGGGTTGCGAGCCGAGTTTTTGATAAAACACGAACCTGCTTCTGTTTTTTTTTTTTTTTTTTTTTTTTATTACCCATACCCGACTCTATTCTTTTTCAGGCCGGGTAAAACTTGGCCCATTAGGGTCGGGTCGGGCCGGGTACCTGCAGGTCAAGCAGCAATTGCCATCCCTAATCTCTGTCTAAAACATAGAAGAAAAAACTAGATCTTTACACCTTTTAAGCTAAAGAAAAGATGAAGAAAAAAAACAAAACAGAGGTTATGTGAGAGGAAAAAAATAAAATTAAAAAAAAAAAAGAAGAAGAAGAAAGGAAGAACAAGATGAATAGAGTGCAAATACAGTAAGAGCATTTGCACCAACTCCTATTTTAGTATAAGAACCGACTTTTTCTATTATACATAATCACTTTTCAAAAACATTCATATCATATTATCTATTTTACACTACATTTCATTATAATATCATTTTTTATCAATTTTTTTTTTTTACTCTCCCAAATCATCGCTCTGTCTATGACTAAAGAAAATATTCTAAAATACATATTTGTATATGTATAGTAACCATAGATATTTACATAGCTATTGTATCTAGAATCCTATTTTGCACAATTTTGCATAAGTTGATGTAAGTATTTTTTGAGATTAGTTGAGAAAATTGTAGGGCTAATGCTATTTTAGATAGACTAATATGAATAATCTAAGACATGAGGAAGAATAATGAAGGTTTAGCCGATTAGGTGAAAACTTTGTGAGATTACAAAAGCAAATAAATTGGGTAGGTGAGAAAGAAAGTCAGTAGGGTTGGACAATGTGAAAAGTGAACATTTCAAGAAGGTTCCTTGTACCACCATGCACTTTTGGTGTGATGGTCACTCCATTAGTAAAAGTACTTGTAGGGTGTGGGGACAAGGACGAAGGTTCAAGTCTCTAAGTGGGAGCTTCAAGTCTTTAGGTAGAAGTTTCACAAATATATACACTTAGATTAGGTTAGAGTAGAATTTCTATCTTGTATCCAAAAAAAAAAAAAAAAAAGTTATTCGTTTCAATTACTCAGTATGTTCGTTTTATTTACAAAAATTCCATAAATGATTTTAAAAAAATAATAATTTTCCCACATTGTTTTATTTTTTAAATTTATGAAGAATTATGCTCATTTTATTTAAGATTGAAAAAAAAAATTAATTAAATTCATTGTTTTATATATAATAGGGTCCTTGAATATTCCCTTCCAACTGAAATGGAGTCCGAAATGATATTCAGAACTTTGCCGGCTTAAGTAAGGCCCTCAAAGTGTAAGAAAGTCCCAAGTATAGATTGATAAAAAAAAATTAAAATAAAGATAAACATCCCAAATATTAGTTGATACATTCTGTCAAAAAGAAATCCCAAAATATTTATCTAAAGAAACAAGAGAAAAAATTTTGGGCTATTAATTATCTTTTAGAGTATAATTAAACCCCAAAACTTACCTAATGCATGTAAATCTCCATCTAAAAGGTGTGCAATTTGTCTACAACTCTTTTAATAGTAGGAGTTATTACTCTATAAATGTGCCACATAATATATACCAAAGATGTTTGACTTTTGGTTAACTATATAATATTGTACCATATAAGTTTTTGGAGGAAATTACACTTTATCACCCTAAATTATTCCCTCAATTACACTTTACACCATAAACTTTTAGAATGCACACTAAATTATGATCCTTGTTATACCTTACACCTCGACATCAAGCTTGCCGTTAACTTTAATGGAAAAATATGGCACAATGTGAAAAGATCTAATTGCCCATCTTCCTAATCCCTTAATAACAAATGAGAAACTACACTTTACCATTATAAATTATGCTCCTATGTACACTTTGCACCCTAAACTTTAAATTTCTATCCATGTTAAATACAAACTTAACGTCAGAGTGCAAAATGTAACAAGAGTCATAATTTAAGATGCAAAACGTGTATTCAAATAGTTTAGGGTGCTAATTGTAAAATGATGTATAGTTTAAGGTGGTAAAATATAATTTTCCGAAGTTTTTGAGGTCTCCAAATGTTTACATTTCATTATTTTAATAAATATTTTTAATTAAATTTAAATTCTATTCCATATTTAAGCTCTCCGTTAAAATCTTGATTTCTTTAAATGATAGCATATATACTTTTAAATATAAACACATTTATAATAAACTAGCTGATATTCCGTGTGACGTGCATTGCATTTTCAAAAAACTTATAAGAAATTTTCCTATAACCCATCGGGTTCATCATTATTATTATTGTTTGTCATAACTAATCTACAAATTTTGCTAGTAAAAATAAATTCAAACTAAACCCTAGTCCCTACACATTTTTTTGATTCCAAAGTTGTTATGTAGTGGTTTGTCATGAATTGTAAGAAGGGAAAGTAGACATATATATTTTACAATGTTTAAGAAATCATGGACCTTAACATTGAAGAAAAAAATGTGCCACTATCCATGGCAATGTTTAATAAAAAAAATAACCCCAATAAATCTTTCAAATCTTCATCATATATACGTAGAACATTTTATAAATTACATAGCAAACTGCCAAGTACATGCCTAAGAGCTATAAATTATTATAATAACAGCTTAATAGAGAGCATATAAACAAAATATGGTACTGCTTCATTAATAATTATAAAATTAACTCCAAAGAGAAATGGCTATATAAAGACTTAGATTTAAGCAGCAAATTACATGATAGGAGGTTATGTAATCTATAATATCTTTTTTCCGCTTAGTGAAATAGCTTACTAATATATTATTTAAAAAAAATTAAAAAAAACCAATGAGCATTCAGAGAAGGCGACAACTGAGGCGTGAAGAAGATGAACCATGAGGTTGAAAAGGTGTAATTGACATGTTGAATCTAAAGGGCGGCATCCTTCTTGGTTTGGATAATTTTATGTGTATTTAAGATGAGATGACATGAAAGAATATGACTAGGTATATATAAAGGATGAGAGGTGTCATAGGATAAAACCCAAACTTTTTTTTTTGAGAAGAAGATAAAACCCAAACTGTTTGTTTAATCTTGTGAGGAAAGTGAGGAAAAGTCTTAAAACAATGAACCAAAGAAAACAAAGAGTCATTATCTTTTAATTGGTGAGTCTTAAAACAATGAATCAAAGGAAAGGAAACAAAGAGTCATCATGGCAGAATCTCATGCTCTCCCACGTGAGATCTCTGTTTATATATATATATATATATTGATTGATGTGTAATGATAAAATATACATTTTTCATATACAAACACAATCATAATAAATAAATATTAATAACTACCATAATTATTAAATTTTATATTTAATAAAATTACATCATGTTACTTTCCGTTCATTGAACGGGTTATAGATTAATATTTTAAATTTTGGAGTCAAGTGGTTGTTGAATGTTGGAACCATATATCTGATGGGAAAATTTCTCATGCGCCAAATGCATAAGACCACTCTCTTACTAACAGGTGGGTCACACACGTGTGAGGCCACTTTTCAGTGAGAGATTGGTCTCTTGCATGTGAGGCTCACCTATTAATAAGAGAGTGGTCTCATGTGCTTGGCACATGAGATATCAGCTCATATTTGACATGGAGGCTTTGGCCCCACAAATATTTTACATTTTTTTTTTTTAAAGTAAATACAAAAAAGTTTATTGTAGATAAAATTTAGAGATGACCCAGCCCCTCGCCCCCCGCCCCTGTCCATGTCCATTTCAAGTCCCAAAATGCTTTCCCAAGCACGCTAGCCACTAGCCAATCAACACTTCAATTTTATTTTTTATTTTATGTGTTTCACTAGTATCTTTTCAAAAGTTTCATTCAACTTTACATGTGTTTTACTTTACTTTACTCAATTTACTCATCTCCCGGTAGGTAAGGGGTATCTTGTGAGATCATTGTATCACACGGGACCTACATATAAATGAGACAATAGTTTCATGAGATTGACAGATACAAAATTTCTTCTCATCTTAGTGCAATTTCTCTCACAGGTCAGTGACTTCCGTCTCTTTATTGATCTCATGGTCGCATTCTCATTCAACTACTTTCTTTTTCTTAACAAAAATAGCTTTAAAATCTTTAAAGGTACACAAATTTTCTTCTCATTTTTCTTTTATATTTCAATTCAATTTCTATCTATTTATCTTGTGGTTTATAAATTTCTCCTTTTTTTTTTTTTTTCGTTTTTTTCTTTTTTTAATTTCAGGTTCCACCCCTGCCAATGCTAATACCATATTTGATGGTAGTCCTTTTTCAGATCTCAGGTTCCCCTCTCCACTACTTACCTATCAAAATAAATAAATAAAAATCAATTTTATTATTAATGAATCACAAATCGTGGAAAAAAGAAGTCTCGTTTTGACTGATTTTAATTTTTCAAACCCATATCATTTTTGAAAAGTTCAACGGTAGGTGGCTTGGCTTTCTTCATTGAATCTCAGTATTATTGACACCTGAGACACCAGAGAGTCAGAGACTCCTTAGTCTGAGCGCAGTACGAGCACAAGACTATTCATATATATATGGAAATCCCTTCTTTCAGTGTCTCCATGCACCTAGTGCTCCTTTCCATATTCACCTCTCTAAGCCTTACGAGTGAAGCAGCCGAATACCGCTACCACTTCTGTTCAAACCAAACCACCTTCTCCCCTAATAGCACCTACCAGTCTAACCTCAACAACCTCCTCTCTTTCCTCTCCACAAATTCCACTCGCGAAACCGGTTTCTACAACACCACCGTTGGACAAACTCAAACACCGGAGAACACAGTTTACGGCCTCTTCCTCTGCCGCGGT
This sequence comes from Quercus lobata, assembly GCF_001633185.2. NCBI lineage: Eukaryota > Viridiplantae > Streptophyta > Magnoliopsida > Fagales > Fagaceae > Quercus > Quercus lobata. Next base: position 75,763,534 of record NC_044908.1, read on the forward strand.
GACCTCGCCACCATTGAGTGCCAAGACTGCGTCTCAACATCGACCAAAGAGATTGTTCAGCTGTACTGCCCTGAAGAAAAAGAGGCCGTGATATGGTATGATGAATGCATGTTACGCTACTCAAATCGATCATTCTTCTCCATTATGGAAGACAAGCCTAGTAAGATTCTGTGGAACTTGTTGGATATAACAGAGCCGAGTCGATTCATTCAGCTTGCAGCAAAAACATTGAGTGACTTGGTGCCGTTGGCGGCAGCAAATGCTTCGTCCGGTGCTAAAAGATTTGGTACCAAAGAAACCAAATTTACTGACTCGCAAACGCTATACAACCTTGTACAGTGCCTCCCTGACCTATCCAGCTTTGATTGCAATAGGTGTCTTCGGGAAGCCATAACAAACTTGTCCACAACTTTTGGTGGAAAGAGAGGGGGTCGTGTTCTGAATCCTAGTTGTAACGTTAGGTATGAAGTTTTCGCGTTTTACCAGGTACAAGCTGTTCCCGCACCAGGGCCTGGACCAAAAGGTACATATCCTATATCAAGATGATCCATTTTACAGTTCAAATTAAATATTATTGATTCAAGTTTCACCCTCGATCATCTGTATTGATGAAGCTTGATTACTTTACTTCACTAACATGTTATTGTTTTTGCGGGTAAAGGCAAAATCTCAACGGTAATAGCTATCGTTATTGGTGTTACAATTGCTGCCTCTGTGGTGCTAGTCACTCTGCTTTATTGTTTCCGAAGGAGGAAAGCAAGAAAGAAATCTGATGCTATAAACGAATTGAATTCTGAGAAATCTGACAGCATCCTAAATTATCATGGTACGCAAGTGGTTTTATGTTCACATCCTATGTCACACACTACTCATTTTCAAAAGTACACGAGAAGGAATCATTTCATTAAGATTGTGTTTTAAGCCGCACGTGAAAAACAATATAAATTCCTTACTATTTTAAAAGTTAAATTTCTAGGATGGTTGGTAATTTGTCAAAAATAATAAAGATTATATTGATTATGTACAACTCTAACCTCAACATATCTGAAATCAGTGTTCTTTGTAGTGTAATCTCTTACATCTATTTATTTTTGGATGTTTAGCTACAAGAGAAATAACAAGTGTAGAATCCTTGCAATTTGATTTTGGGACAATTGAAGCCGCCACAAACAAATTCTCAGATGACAACAAGATTGGTGAAGGTGGATTTGGTAAAGTTTACAAGGTATATATAATCAATATAATCTTTGTCATTTCTGAAATAAAGAATAAATATAAGGTGGAAAATTAACCTTTCGAATAGAAATACCACAACATAGAGAAACGTTGAAAACACTAAAAAGGAAAGATTACAATAAAGACTACGGCAAATAAGTCGTACCTAAAGTCACATGAATCTAGTGAGATAATGTAATTTTTGTCATGTACGCAAAAGTCTTCAAATGGTAATCTAATACAATCCACACCAATTAACAATTTGGACCTGAATTTGTCTGTTTGGGGGTTATTTCATTCAGGGTGTGCTACCTGAAGGGAAGGAAATAGCAGTCAAAAGGTTCTCAATGAAGTCATTACAAGGGTTAGAGGAATTCAAAAATGAGGTCGTACTTATTGCAAAACTTCAACACAAAAATCTTGTGAGGCTACTGGGATATGGCATAGAGGGAGACGAAAAGCTGCTTGTATACGAGTTCATGCCTAACAAAAGCCTTGATAATTTTATTTTTGGTTTGTTTCTTCCTACATTTTTTTTTATAAGTCTGATAGTATTTTGGATTTCTTGTAGACTTCTACAATTCACATTTATTCATGATGTCATAACTTAACATTAATATTGAATTTCAGATTCAAAAAGGCGCTTGCAACTTGATTGGAAGACTTACTATAATATTATTTGCGGGATTGCCAGAGGACTTCTATATCTTCATGAGGACTCCAGACTTAAAATCATTCATAGGGACTTGAAGCCTAGCAATGTGTTGTTGGACCATGACATGGTTGCAAAAATATCAGATTTTGGAATGGCGAGGATCTTTTCTGAAAACCAAAATATAGCTAACACCAAAAGAGTTGTAGGAACATAGTAAGTCACTCTTCTTTTATTTCTCTTCTTCTTGATTTTTTAATAATAAAATAAATAATAATAATTATGTTGGTATTCAAAAAGTGGATACATGGCTCCAGAATATGCAATGGAAGGAGCATTCTCTGTGAAGTCTGATGTGTTTAGCTTTGGTGTAATCTTGCTTGAGATTATTAGCGGGAAACGGAGTAGTGGCTTCTACCTTACAGAACATTCTCAGACACTCCTTGCATATGTATGTTAACTTTTTCTCCTTGAATTAGAATTAGAAAAAATGGAAATGGGATAGCATATATGAAGTATAACTCCATTTGCAATCTAAATTGATAGGCATGGAGATTGTGGTGTGAAGATAAAGTATTAGAGTTTGTGGACAACTTCATGATGGAATCATGTTCGACATCAGAAATTGTAAAGTGCATACATATTGGACTTTTGTGTGTTGAGGAAAACCCACAAGATAGACCCACCATGTCGACTGTGGTAGTTATGCTGGGAAGTGAATTAGTAGCCCTTCCTGAACCGAAACACCCTGCATTTTCGGTGGCTAAATTCATGCCAATGGATGAAATCTCTGTAAATGATCTCAGTTTCTCTACTATTGTGCCACAATGAACGCGTACAACGGTACAAGATTGCAATTGGGTCTTACATGATGGAGAACTTAATATTGTAACCTAAATTTCTATAAAATAGGAATAGGATAAGTATTGGGAAGGCTAGGCCCTACAAAGTTATTAAATAATTTTGTAAGTTCACCACATTTGCAAGGGAGAAAGTTTTACAGCAAATAACATTGTATGTTGTATAAAAATGATTTTCAATTTTCATTTAGAAAAAGGAAAATTCAATTGTATTTAAAAAAAAAAAAAAAATTCTTTTTTGGGGTGAGTTTTCTTTTGTAGCTAAATGCAACATGACATTTATTATAATAATAATTATTTTATCAAAACGTTGTAATCCTAATCCCACCACCCCGACAATAAGAAACAATCTTCGATGCCAAAAATAGTTAAGAACTCTATACTTATTATTAATGCCCTGTTCATCTCTTTGTGGGCTTGGACATTTTGGCCCAGTATATCTTCTTGTCATTACTCATGGATGGGCCTGCTGGATGACTTGGACAGACCAGAATTTGGATTCAATCAATAATACTCAAGTGTATTTACCCACAAGAAAAAATAGATCTAAAAGGAACAATTTAAAAAACAAAACAAAACAAAAATCATGATTCATGAATGCTATTTTCTTTCAGTTCTATATGGCAATCACATTTTGGATTATTGAATTATTTATGAGGAGAGGATAATCAAGAAAATAAACCAATTGCTTAAGTGAAATTGACAAATATTTAATTATTTTCACTCATTTAAGCGTATTTCAAAATCAATTGTTTCTTACCTAAATCAATTAAAAATAATCATAAAAAATCATTTTACATAACTAATAAGTGCATCACCTACAAATATTATCACATAAAAACAAATGTATTTACACTAATAATATTGAGTCTAATTACATAAGACAAATTTAGACTACTACAATGTTTGTTCCACACACACATATATTATGTTAATAAAAAGATTTACTAAATATAAATTGTTCAGATTAATATAATAAAAAAAATGAACATATCACTTTAGTGAATTCAAAAAAATATTTAATTATTTCAACTACTTTAAGCTTTCCATTATTTTTAATATTTTTTATTGGATGTATTTACCTTTTTTATACCTGTCCGATGATTTTGTTTTAATGAGGAAGAATTTCATATTTTTATTTTTATATAAACTTTATGAAAATAACCATATAAATTCATTTTTTATAAATAATTTGTGCACCATCTATCTATAATTAATATATAAAAATCAATGCACTTAACTTATTAATTAATACATTAATATAAATAATTTTTTTATGAGATAGAAGCTTAAATGAAAAGAATTCTTTACTCCTTAAATATACCCTACTGGACTGAACCTTAGACTAGCTAAGAGATTCATATGAGCACATAGCATGCTTGGGCTTTGACCTTTGGACTCGCACATGCAAGTTGTTAACCAAAACAAAGGCCTTCATATTGGTCTCCTACCCAACAATTAAGAGACGCTTTCGGCCCAAAAACGAACTCTACGAATTTTAATATCTATTATGGAAAGCAATTTCAACGCTAAAATTTTGCTACAAATTTGGTTATAGCCTTAAGACTATAACTTTATTTGATATATTTTTATTAGATGTAAATTTGGATAAATTTATCATTGAATTACATTTTCTTCATTATATCCTTCATATTTGCAAATTTTGAGAAAATAAAAAATCAATAGCTATGTTATCAATTAAATATTTAAATTTTAAGTTTATATAAGTCAAAATTATGTATTAAAAAAAAAATTGTGGATTGAATAGCAGATAATATCTTATTAGCACAACATTTGACATGTGTGTTAAGAACATTAAAAACATACAAACTAACACTTAGATTTTTAAAATGTGTAATCATATTAATTATTGAACAAAATTTAGCTACAAAATTGGTTGTAGGCTTAGGCTACAACCTTACTCCATATTTTTTTGTTGGAGGTAAATTTTGAGAAATTCACCATTAGATTATATATACTTCTTATATCCCTCATACTTGCAAAATTTCTAGAATTAAAAATCAATAGCTATGTTATTAATAAATTATTTAAATTGCAAAATTTTAAAGTTTAATAGTATGCATAAAATATAAGCTTATTGATTATATAGTAAATAATATCTGATTGACACAAATTTGATATGTGTATTAGGAGCATAATGAACATGCAAAATGTTGTGGATATAGAATTTCTCTTTTTGATAAAAAATTTATTGTTTTATTTATTGGCTAATATTTGGGCTTTACTTAATAGTATTGTAATGAAAGAAATAACTCTATTGGGTAAAATTAAGGGGCCTTTTTCTACTTAGTGGGTCTTAGGCAATAAACTCGTTTACTGTAAAGTCTATTGTGATAGCATATAATTGACTACTTAAATAAATTTTGGCAAAAGTTATGTTAACAAAATAATTTTTTCTTCCTTTTTATCTTTTAATTTGTAGAAAAAAAAAAAAAAAAAAAAAAAGAGTAAAAAAAGAGTGCAGAACTTCGATTGTCCCTAGGCAAAAAAACTGTCATCTAAAAGACTAAAATCCAAATCTCATATGCAAATCAATTTGTTCACGAGGCCTTCACATTGGAAATTTTTTTTTTTTTTTTTTTGGGTGGGGGTAGGAATTTCAGCACTCGACACAGGATTCATAGACAAAAACGCTATAAAAGACCGCGTTTTCACTATAGACGAAAGAAAGAGCAAAATCAGTTTGGCCAATGCTTACGTCACAGTTCCATTCAGTCTCCACCCGTCTACCCTTTATGCCCTTTTAGTTGTCAGTCTTTTTTTTTTTTTAGGGTGAGAAACGTACACACACTAGAGATTTTAACGCAATACCACAACTCTACTTAAAAATTATAATAACTTTTAAAGGAGGGTGGATAAGTTATACTACACATAACACATTCTCTTAAGTAACATGAGATAATTAGTTGTCAGAGTTAAATGTACGCATCTCTTTGAAACGGTTTAATATATAGTTCCATTTCAATTTATTTGATTTGACCCTTATCACTTTTTTAAGATTTATTTATAATTTTTTTTTCATTATGACTAGTTAGGGCAGCACGTGCAAGACACATGCTCACCGTAGGAAAAAAGTACTATAGTAATTAAGTTCAATTCAAGATTTTATTTGTATTATAAAATAAAAATATGAATCATTTGATTTTTAAAGTATATAGAGATTTACATTAATCAAAAGAGACATTTATTTTAAGAATTTTGATAATTATGTCGTAAAAAGTTAATCTCATTCATTTAAGAATGATCAATCACAAAGTTAGGATAGCTATTTAACTTATAAATATTTATTTTACTATAATAATTTTTTAGTACCTACTTGCTAAAGACAATATATCTATTCTCTAAAAATTTCTAAGAATGATAATGAATATCATCATCTTCTAACAATAAACAACTAAGTTTTGCTAAGAAATTTAAAATAAAAAAAATAAAAAAAGATAATAAAAGACTTGTGTCATCGAATATCATCATTCTAACTTTCTAAAAATTTTTATCATTTAAAACTCAAAATACGTAAAGAAAATTTTTAGGATGTTAAAATTTAGCAGGAGTAATTTAGACATTACACAATAAAATTGTAGGGACGCAATTTGCAACGAACCTCAACAGTGTTGGTTCCGCACGTAAAAAGGCCCAGACAATATGATTTGTAGAGCGTGGGTGTAAAGAACTAGGTTAACTGTGGTCTCCCTTAAATAGATTCGTTCCCATGCATACTAAAAGTTTAAAGTAAAGTTTAAAGTTAATACAACGATCCTTTTCTTTAGGGATCAAGGCAACTCTTTTTCTCTACTTTTGCTCTCTTCTTCCTTTTTCTCTGTTTTCCTCCCTCTTCTTCGTTTTTTTTTTTTCTCGATCCCCCTCCTCATGCTCTTCTTTTAGTTTATATACCCCCCTTTGTGTTCCATCCTCACCGCACACGTGTAGGTTGGGTCCGGAGGACTTCTTTCTGTCCCATCTCGCACCTCCTGGAACTTCCTATGGGCAGCTGTAAGGCTGCTTCCTTACTGTTCAGGTATCACCTTCACATTAATGCGGCTAGAGAATTGGTTCAGAGGTCATTAATGCGGAGGCAGCTGTAGTGATAGATATTTGTTTGTCTTATCTCTTTCTCCCTTGGTCGGTTATTCTATCTTTCACGGTGACCTAATTCTGAGGTCTGGTTGCAATAAGCCCACGTCCTGATCATCCTCGGACGCATACTGCCGAGGAGTAGGGTGTCCTCGGACGGATACAGAACCCTACCCTTGTAATGTTGACTACCATCCCCTTCAGTAACTACATTATGACCTGACTTGGCATCCTCGGCCGGATATGCATCCTCGGATGGGCTGCGGGCCCAACATTCCTAAATCAATCCTGAACTTTATGGGCCTATTGATCGAACGGTCCCTACAATAGCCCCTCAAAATCCTACTTTTCGACTCTTCGGGGGAGAAGGTGGATTTTGACGTCATAAGCCTGTACCTGTGCGCGTTTTGGGGCATGCCCCTGACGTTTCAGCATCCCGATTTTGGCGGCATTAAATTTTGACAACTCCATTGTCTTCCACGTTCGACGGTGATATCTAAATCAAACGGCAGAGGGCTTCCCTTGTTTTGTGAGCGGGAATTTCACCGCTCACAGCCCTCACATGAGTATAAAGGCATTCCCTAATTAAACCTGTACTTTCCCTTCGATGATTACATGGTTCCAGAGGTCATACATTGAACCTGCCTTCTTCCAGTCTTCGTTATTCTCCTGGCGACTACAAATAATCGTACGTTGTCCGAGGCCCTTCCTTTGAACTTGTAAGTCCTCTCGAAGTCTTTACCTCTTTCGTTTCAAGCCCAAAAGTCTTTTCTACTAAATTTTTTAGAAAAATGGGGAAACAGAAGAATCCATTTCGATGTCTTGTTGAGTCCGAGGAGGGTATTAGAAATTTTCGCTCTAAGTACAAGATCCCCCCAACGGTAGGGATGAGGTACGCAGCCCAAGGGGAGTGGGTTGATGCCAGGCAAACTGGGGAAGTGGTTATCTCCATGATCGCCTTTATTGAGGGCGGGATGACTATCCCCATGGGTAGTATCATTAGGAGTTACCTCAGCTTCTTTAGGCTATCCCCCACCCAATGTGCTCCCAATATGTTTAGGATCCTGGGAAGCATAGACGCTCTGAATAGGAGAATGGACCTAAGGTTAACCCATCATGACGTGAATTGGGTGTACAGCCTTCATCGCCTAGCTGACCAGGACTATTATCTCAAGTCGAGATATCCTGAAGTAAGGCTAATTCAGTGCCTCCCTACCTCAAATAAGAACCTAAAGGAGGATTTCCTTATTTTCTCTGGGGAATGGCACGATGGTTTACCCTGTCTGACAGTAGAGGGAACACCAGGTGGGCGCGAAGTTATAAGTCCATAAGATTTAGTTTGTGAACACATTTTACTTGCTTCTATTATTTTTGTATCCTACAACTTTAACTTTAGGATCATCGGTTTTGCAGATAGGCGCTACACGAAGCCCAATCTCAGATTAGTCAATAAGGCGTGCCTAGACAGGTTACTGAAAGCTGAAATATACGTGAACGAGACTGATGGTCAGCTCCGGGCAGCACATTTAATTCTTGGCTACACCCCCCTTTCTTTCGCCTTTCAGGCACCGAAGTGCGTTATTAGAGCACGCGATCCTCGGCTTCACCGGATCAGTGTTGCCTACAAAGGGTTTATCGTTCCAGAGGGTATTCCGCTTCCCCAGTACACACCTCGCACAGAGCCTCTTTTCGTAGCCGGCGTCTCGGCTGGACCTTCTTCACCTTTACCTTCCCTCAAGAAAAAGGGAACAAAAAGGGGAAGGAAAAAGGGAAAAGGCGAGGAAACCGCTGTAGTAGTATCTGAATCCTCAGACGATTTCGGGATTTTTGATCAGCCCACAAGCCCCGAGGAAGACCCTGACGAGATGGGGATACAAAGGAAACCCCAGAAAAGCTTGCTGGAGCTAATGAAAGGTCAGTCAGGAAAGTCTGCACTTGCTAAAACAATACCATCCCCGGCTTCATCCCTTCCAGCTAGGTCTCCTCCTCCAGCTCCTCGCCACCCTCCTCGTTCATCTCCACAACCAGCGCTTCCCAGCGCTGCCGAGCAGAAAAAACGCAGGGAACAGAAGGGCAAAGGGGTGGCGGATACAAGCAAGTCTCGTCCCACTCGAGAGGAGGATGACCAACGAGCTGCAAAGCAGCAGAAAACTAAGCACCCAGCCATACGAGGCCAAGAGATATCTGATTCCCCTCATCCTGAGCCACAAGCATGGTTGCCAACACTTATGCATGGTGGGGAGCCCCTGCGAGACGATGCATCTATAAGGGACTTTAACGGCGGCATTGGGTGTCACGTAGCCTCGGCCATAGAGGAAGCCTTATTGCTCCTGAAAGATATGGCCGAGATAAAGAATATGAGGAAGAATGAACTCATCCTTGACAACAAACGATATTTGGGCATGGTGAGAAGCTGTTTCTTACCCTGTTTCATTCTCTGACTGTTACTCACTAATACGCACTTTTCATTGACTATCACACTAACTTCCCCCTTTTTTCTCTTTTCTATTATTTATTTTTTTTTACAAATCATCCAAAATACTTTCAAGCTAGACGAGATGCTCAATGCATGCTCCAACCAGCTAGATGGCGAAAGGAAAAGGAGGGTAATGGCTGTACAGACCTTGTCCAAATCCGAACAGGATTTGGCCGACGCAAAGAAAAAACTACAGGCCGAAGAGGAAGCTCGCAAGAGCGCGGAATCGATATCAGAAGGCTACCAGAAGCAGCCCGAGGAACAAGCAAGGCTTCTGCGCGAGACGAATGCCGAGCTAAAAAAGACTCAGGAGCAGGCTCTTATTCTTAAGAAGCACCTAGAGGAAACTCAGAAGCTACGGGACCAAGCTGAAAAGCTCAAAGAGCAAGTGGAGAAAGCCAAAATCAACGCCGAGCAGGCAATGAATGAAGCCGAGCAGAGAGGCTACGAAGTTGGGATAGCTGAAACTGAAAAGGCTTTGAGAGCCAAGGTTCCAGAGGTATGCCGCATCTACTGCGCAAGAACGTGGAGCGAGGCTCTTAACCGTGCTGGGGTTGAAGCCTCATCTGAGCTACGTAGGCCAGAGAACGTATATTACCCCGAGGCGATACGCCCCTCAGCTCCTCAACCATATCAGGCTGATGCTCCTTTTCCAGTTATTAACCTTAACGAGGAGGTTTTGCCTCACAATTCTCCTCCTCGCGGCCAACCGGGATCGATGGAAGAGGGCCTAGCCCCTCTAGGAGCTTCCTCAGACAAGATCACCACCGCTTCGGAGGCAGGAACGGCCTCCCAGGGTTTTCAACAAGAATTGGATTCCACGGTTCTACCCACTGGGGGCATTACCGAAGCCAAAGATGGCATTGCAACTTCGGAGGCAGACCTACCCGCCAGCCAGACCCCACAGATCCAGTTGAAATTAAAAAAGTAAAACCTGTTTTGTAACTTGAAATAGATACTTACTGGAGGACTTTTTTGCTCATTTACTTATCGTTCTAGCGGCTCCATGTTATCTTTACACTCATTCACTTCGTCGTTGTAATCTTGTATGGGTTCCTTTCGACCACCTTCTTTATTGAACGCCAATCTTGCATCCAAAGCTCTCTCCCCGACTCCACAATAAAGGTTATAAGGCATTATTTCCGTCAAGTTTATGATTAGAAGATTTATCACAACTCTCTTACCGTTCAATAATTCAATATACAACATAGAAGGTTAATTTCTACCGAGTTTGCGGTCCGAGGACCTGACATAACATAGTTTCCGTTTAACCATTCAATGTAAATCACAGGATGTTAATTTCCACTAGGTTTGCGATCCGAGGACCTGGCATAACTTAGTTTCTGTTTAACAATTCAATATAAGTGATGGGATGTTAATTTCCACTAAGTTTGCGATCCGAGGACCTGGCATAACTTAGTTTCTGTTTAACAATTCAATATAAATCATAGGATGTTAATTTCCACTAAATTTACGATCCGAGGACCTAGCATAACTTAGTTTTTGTTTAACAATTCAATATAAGTGATGGGATGTTAATTTCCACTAAATTTGCGATCCGAGGACCTGGCATAACTTAGTTTCTGTTTAACAATTCAATATAAGTGATGGGATGTTAATTTCCACTAAGTTTGCGATCCGAGGACCTGGCATAACTTAGTTTCTGTTTAACAATTCAATATAAGTGATGGGATGTTAATTTCCACTAAGTTTGCGATCCGAGGACCTGGCATAACTTAGTTTCTGTTTAACAATTCAATATAAATCATAGGATGTTAATTTCCACTAAGTTTGCGATCCGAGGACCTGGCATAACTTAGTTTCTGTTTAACAATTCAATATAAGTCATAGGACGCAAGATTACGGGATGCATAATTGACGTAAGTTAAAAGAGAATATTTGAATTGAAACTCCTTTACTAATAATAATACCTCTTGAGATTATTTACATTCCAAGGATGGAGTACAGGTTTTTCATCTAGGTCCTCTAGATAGTAGGCCCCTATTCCTGCTACAGAAGTGATCTGATATGGCCCCTCCCAATTAGGTCCCAGTTTTCCCCAATTTGGATTCTTAGTGGCCCCCAGGACTTTCCTCAGCACCAGATCTCCTATGGCTAACGGCCTCATCCATACATTGCTATCGTAGCCCTGCTTGAGTTTATGCTGGTAGTAAGCTAGTCGAACCATCGCGCTCTCCCTTCGTTCTTCAATTAAGTCTAAACTTTTTTCCAACATCGCATCATTATTACCCGAAGAGAAGGTACTGATCCTTAACGTCGGGAATCTAGTTTCTAGAGGAATGACGGCCTCCGCCCTATAGGTCATGGAGAAGGGAGTTTCCCCCGTCGAACGTCGGGGTGTTGTCCGATACGTCCAAAGCACATGTGGCAGTTCTTCCACCCATTTTCCTTTCGCGTCATCCAGCCTTTTCTTAAGCCCATTGACTATTACCTTGTTAACAGCTTCAGCCTGCCCATTTTCTTGTGGATAAGCTGGAGTGGAATATCTGTTTCTTATTCCCAGTTCTGAACAATATTCTCTAAAGGCATTGCTATCGAATTGGAGTCCGTTATCCGAGACAAGAGTTCGGGGAATTCCAAATCGTGTAACAATGTTCCTCCAGACAAACCTCTTCACATCTACGTCCCTGATGTTCGCCAAGGGCTCAGCTTCGACCCATTTAGTGAAGTAGTCTGTGCCTACCAGCAGGTACTTCTTATTTCCTATGGCTTTAGGAAAAGGGCCGACAATGTCCAGCCCCCACTGCGCAAAAGGCCAAGGGCTTGAGAGAGGGTTAAGAACTCCTCCCGGTTGGTGGATATTCGGAGCATATCTCTGACACTGGTCGCATTTCTTAACGTACTCCTACGCCTCTCTCCGCATATTTGGCTACCAATAACCTCGCGTGAGGGCTTGGCATGATAGAGACCTTCCTCCTGTATGGCTTCCACAAATGCCCTCATGCAATTCTTCCAGGATTGATTCTGCCATCTTAGGAGGCACACAGAGCAAGTATGGCCCAGAGAAGGACCGTCTGTATAACTTTTTATCCTCGGATAACCAGTACCGAGGAGCTCTCCTTCGTATTTTCTCAGCTTCCGCCTTATCTTCGGGCAATATATCACTTTCGAGAAATTTTGATATGGGATCCATCCAGCTTGGCGACAAATTAACTTGGTGGACTTGGCAAACCCCCTTTTCTGGTGAAGTGGGAGTACACAAGTCTTCGACGATAATTACTCGAGGGAAATTCCGTACTGAAGAGGTGGCAAGGGTCGCCAAGGAATCAGCGTGGGTATTTTCACCTCGTGGAATATGTAATACGTCGAAAGACTCGAACTCTGTTCGCATATGCCTAACCCGGTCCAGATACCCTTGCATCCTTGGGTCTCTGGCCTCCAACTCTCCGGTCACCTGGCTGACTACCAGCCTCGAGTCTGAGAATAGTTTCACTGTCTTACCACCCATTTTATGGACCATGCTCATTCCCATTATCAAAGCTTCGTATTCTGATTCATTGTTAGTAGCCGGGAACCCTAGTCTTAGCGACTTCTCGATGATGACCTCTTCGGGGGATATCAACACCAATCCCAATCCAGCTCCCCGTTGGTTTGTGGCCCCATCCACGTAAACTTTCCATACAGACCCTCCTTGTACGGATATCATGCCAACCGATTTTTCATCCATGTGATCTTGATTCCTACTAAATTCCTCAGGGCACTCAGCGAATTCAGCCACCAGATCGACGAGGACTTGACCTTTTACAGAGGTGCGGGGCATGTATTTGATGTCAAAAGCACCCAGAATCGTGCCCCACTTGGCAATTCTACCGGTGTAGTCAGCACTTCTGAGTATGGACTTAAGAGGCAGTTGGGTCAAAATAACCACAGTGTGAGCTTGAAAATAGTGCGGAAGTTTACGTGTTGCATGGACCACCGCCAGTATGGCCTTCTCTAATGACAGATATCTCACCTCGGCTTCATGGAGGGATTTACTTACATAATAAACTGGCCTTTGGACGCCATTGTCTTCTCGAATCAAGACGAAACTAATTGCGTGAGGAGCTATCGCCAAATAGGCATACAACACCTCATCCACTTCAGGGCTAGACATGATAGGCGGCCTGGACAAGTAATCTTTCAACTGTTGGAATGCTTCGGCACACTCCTTGGTCCATTCGAATCCTTGCCACTTATGTAATAGGCGGAAAAAAGGACGACAACTCTCAGCCGACCTAGAGATGAATCGGTTCAACGCAGCAGTCATCCCAGTCAGTTTCTGCACTTCTTTTGGATTCCGAGGAGCTTGCAAATCGTTAATGGCTCTAATCTGGTCTGGATTCACCTCAATTCCTCTATGGGTCACCATGTACCCCAAGAACTTCCCGGAGCCTACACCAAAGGAGCACTTCGAAGCATTCAAGCGCAACTTATGTTCTCTCAGTATCCCGAAGATACTAGTGAGGTCCTCCACATGTTCGGACACTACTTTACTTTTTACCGCCATATCATCGATATAAACTTTAATATTTCTGCCCAGTTGTGGCTCAAACATTTTCGTCATCATGCGTTGGTAGGTAGATCCAGCGTTTTTCAAACCGAAAGGCATCACCTTGTAATGGTAGTTCCCAATCGGAGTCACGAAAGCGGTCTTTTCTTGATCTTCGGTGGCCAGCAGTATTTGGTGATACCCTTGAAAGGCATCCATGAAACTCATCCTAGGGTGACCCACGGTCGCATCCACCAACTGGTCAATCTTTGGCATAGGAAATGGATCCTTGGGGCAGGCCTTATTAAGATCCGTGAAGTCCACGCACACCCGCCATTTTCCAGTCTTCTTTTTTACTACCACCGTATTGGCCAACCATTGAGGGTAAAAAACTTCCTTCATAGCCCCAGCCTGTTTGAGCTTGGCAACTTCGCTTCTAACTGCCTCGGCATGCTCCTTCGATGGTCGCCGAGGAGGTTGCCTCCTGGGGACAATAGCAGGGTTCACGTTGAGTCGATGACAAATGAAATTCGGGTCCACCCCTGGGGCTTCGTACGGGTCCCACGCAAAAACGTCCACATTGGCTTGGAGGAACTCCAGCAAATTAACTTTCTCTTGCAAAGGCAACCTGGCCCCTACCCGGAAGAATTTTTCTGGATCATCAGCAACAACTGCCTTTTCCAGATCTTCACACTCCACACCATTGGTTGGCTCCTCCAAGCCTGTTACTGGGGACTTTAATTGCTATAACTCATTATCGACGGTAGCCGAGGTTTCTGCTTCTGGCCGATGCTGTATAGCCGCTACTTGGCATTGCCGAGCAGCCGCCTGACTCCCTACTACCTCCAGCACTTGGTCTCCGGATGGATACTTCACCTTCTGATGCAGGGTGGACGAAACCGCTTTAAGGGTGTGAAGCCAAGGTCTGCCCACAATAGCCGTGTACGGGGAAAAAACATCTACGACAATAAAATCCACCTCCACCACATCTGGGCCTGACTGCACGGGCAGCCTGATCAGCCCCATAGGGGTGACTAACCTTCCCTCAAAACTCACTAGAGGGGAATTATAGGTTGTTAAGTCTTCTGGTTTCAAACCTAGCCCCTTATACAAATTTGGATACATCACATCCACAGCACTTCCCTGATCAACCATCACTCTTCGGACGTCGTACCCGCTGATCCTCAATGTTACCACCAAAGCATCCTCATGGGGCTGTATGGTTCCAACCAGATCCTCATCTGAAAAACCCAAAATCAAGGGGACGCGCCTCTTGGCTCTCTTCACTGCCTGAGAATAATCCTCGGCCGGGGATCGGGACACCGATAACACTCTGGAGGGACAAGATCCAGTCCTCCCTGGGGCCGCAAAGATAACGTTAATCGTACCCAGGGGGAGCCTTGATGAAGCGTCCCCACGCACCTCGGAACCGCCCTGGCTCGCCCTTCCGCTGGAGTGATGCAGGAGTTGCTTTAATTTCCCTTCACGGACCAACTGTTCCAAGTGGTCCCATAAATTCCTGCAGTTATCTGTCGTGTGCCCATAATCCTGATGGTAATGGCAATACAAACTCGGGTTGCGTTTTGTAGGCTCTCCCGCCATCTTGTTCGGCCATTTGAAGAATGGCTCGTTCTTTATCTTCTCCAAAACCTGCTGAACAGGCTCCCGAAATACTGCATTAACAACCTGGGCGTCCGCCGAGCCCGACTGCCCAACAAAGTCCCTCCTTGGTCGGCTGTTATTGTTACGATCCGACCTGAAATCCCTCCTCTCCTGAGGGATCATCTTGGCCTTTCCTTTCCCCTGTAGTTGATCTTCTTCTACTCTTCTGTACTTATCTATTCTGTCCATCAACTGATGCACACTAGTGACAGGTTTACCCGTCAAGGACTTCCTCAAATCATGATCAGCTGGGAGGCCAGATTTGAAAGTGGTTATCGCCACAGGATCATTCTTTCCCTCTATTTCGTTAAACGTTTCCCAGTACCTATCCGAGTAACTCTTGAGAGTCTCGCCCTCTCGCATAGACAACGTAAACAAGGAACCAAAAGGCCGAGGAGTTCGGCTGCATGTAATAAAGCGAGCACCAAAAGCCCGAGTCAGTGTTTTGAAAGATCCAACAGAATTGGTCCTTAAGCCATTGAACCACCTCATCGCCGTCGGAGCCAAACTCGATGGAAAAATCTTGCACATTAAAGCATCATCTCTAGAGTGAATAGCCATCTTCTGGCTGTAATAGCTTACATGTTTCACCGGGTCTGAATGGCCATCATAAAGAGAGAATGTAGGCTGATGGAACCGCCGAGGAGGGGTAGCATCATCTATGTTCCTCGTAAAGTGTGACTTGGAAATTTGACTCAGGGCCTTGTTCATGGCGTCGTTTCCCAAGCCCCTGCTAGTTGGACTTCTACGCCTACGTCGATGGCGACGCTCCTCTTCATAAGAGAAAGTTTCGCTTTGCGGAGTTTTCGATCTCCGCCTGTAACTAGTTCCATTCGACTCCCCAGATGATGGTTCGGAACGAGGTGGGGAACGCTCCCGCCGTGCATGGCGCAACTCTCTCTTCAAGTCTGCAATCTCACGTTGCAGATTCCCATCACGCTTCGCGTGGTAGGCGTGACTCTTCCCCCGTGAATGGCTCCTGGTGGTATGAGTTGTATGTATACTCCCCTCCCGGACTTCTCTCCATTCGGGACTCCTTCGAGGACCCCCATGCTGAGAGCCCCTTGACTCCGCCTGATGCAGGTTGACACTATCCTGATGCGGTCCCACTGCGGAGTGAGGTTGTTCAACTTCTTCCATCGGAAACGTTGTACCGGAAGCTCTATAAGCTAACACAAGCTCTTCCCACAGACGGCGCCAATTGTAGGGACGCAATTTGCAACGAACCTCAACAGTATTGGGTCCGCACGTAAAAAGGCCCAGACAATATGATTTGTAGAGCGTGGGTGTAAAGAGCTAGGTTAACTGTGGTCTCCCTTAAAAAGATTCGTTCCCATGCATACTAAAAGTTTAAAGTTAATACAACGATCCTTTTCTTTAGGGATCAAGGCAACTCTTTTTCTCTACTTTTTCTCTCTTCTTCCTTTTTCTCTGTTTTCCTCCCTCTTCTTCTTTTTTTTTCTCGATCCCCCTCCTCATGCTCTTCTTTTAGTTTATATACCCCCCTTTCTGTTTCATCCTCACTGCACACGTGTAGGTTGGGTCCGGAGGACTTCTTTCTGTCCCATCTCGCACCTCCTGGAACTTCCTATGGGCAGCTGTAAGGCTGCTTCCTTACTGTTCAGGTATCACCTTCACATTAATGCGGCTAGAGAATTGGTTCAGAGGTCATTAATGCGGAGGCAACTGTAGTGATAGATATTTGTTTGCCTTATCTCTTTCTCCCTTGGTCGGTTATTCTATCTTTCACGGTGACCTAATTCTGAGGTCTGGTTGCAATAAGCCCACGTCCTGATCATCCTCGGACGCATACTGCCGAGGAGTAAGGTGTCCTCAGACGGATACAGAACCCTACCCTTGTAATGTTGACTACCATCCCCTTCAGTAACTACATTATGACCTGACTTGGCATCCTCGGCCGGATATGCATCCTCGGATGGGCTGCGGGCCCAACATTCCTAAATCAATCCTGAACTTTATGGGCCTATTGATCGAACGGTCCCCACAAAAATATTTTAAGAATCATAAGATTTCACTAGGCTTTAACTGAGAGAATAACAATATGACAAATTTGCTCTTTTTCAAAATATTAAGGGAAAAATTGTTTGATTTTAAAGTTTAAAGAAGAATTGTAAACTACCCCAAACATAAAGGATGAAAAATGTTTTTTCCTAAGTTTTTGTTTTTGTGTGCAAAACTATGTGTTTTTACTTAAAATAGTGTGTAAAAAAAAAAAATATATACAAAAAGTCAACCCAAGAAAATTGTATGTGAAATAATGAATTTTGGCTCAACAAAGTTGATTAAACCAACAAAAAATTTCTAAAAACACTAAAGAATGACACAATATTTTCATTGTACATTTATAATTTTGTTATATTTTATTTTAACTTGTAAAGAATTGATAACTCAGCAGTTTTGAAAATATTGTGATAACATCAAGATATCTTAACATTTTTCACACAAAAAATTTTTATGTTCATGACATTTTCACAACAAATCATAAGTAGTAGGTTACTACAAGTTGTTATTGATGGGCAAAAAAGTAGTTTCATTGGTAAGTTTAAATTAGATATAATAACAATTTACCATATTTGATTTGTTATGAAAGTGTTGTGAAAATTATTGTGGACAAACCAAAAATAAAAATTGGTAAATGTTGTACACATTTGCAAAATTTGTACAATTTTTTTTTTTGCAAATGTATATAATATTTGCTACTTTTTGTGTGTATACAATGTAAGGTATAAACATTAAAAAAAAAAAAAACAAGCTCAAACTAAGTTGGTGAACTTGAAGGGAAAAAAAGGAAGAAAAAGGCAAGTCACTAAACCAAAAATATTGTTCATAACACTATTCATGAGCCTATTTGCTCTTGAACAATACATATTGAACAAACCAAAAGTACAGTAAATTTTACACATTCACCCAACAAGTGTCACAATATTTTTACAAAACATTTATTTTTAATTGTGGTTGGTCAGAGTTTCGTATTTTATTATTTTATTTTGACTTATAAGAAATTGACACCTCAATAATTGTAAAAGTATTGTGAAATTTATTGTGTCAGTATAACAATATATATGCAGATTCTTATAAATATTTAAAAGAAAAAAAAGTACAAATGGAAGACAGGAAAAAAAAATGTTGTAGCTACTGTGCCACTTGAACAAACCAAAGTGGCACTGTAGCAACTATTCAAAACTTGGGGGATAAAATAGCTCACTACACCAAAAGGGGCACTGTAGAGGCATTGCCTCTTTTTATATAGTTAGTAGAAAAAAGAGCACAAATCGATGACTAAAAAAAAAAAGTATGTATTGAACAAACCAAAAGTACGCTAGCTTTTACATACTTACCTGACAAGTGTCACAACATTTTCACAAAATATTTATTTTCAGTTGTGGTTTGTCACATTTTCATATTTTATTATTTTATTTTGACTTATAAAAAATTGACATCTCAATAATTGTGAAAATATTGTGAAATTTGTTGTGTCAGTATAACAATATATATAAAAGGAAAAAAAAATGTACCCAAAAAAAAACTGTAACTACTGTAACTACAGTGCCGCTTGGTATTGACTATTATTCAAAACTTAAAAAAATAAAATAAAATAAAAACTAATTTCTTGCTATTCATATCTATCTATTAGCTATAAAAAAAAGAGGCAATGCCTCTACAATGCCATTTTGGTTTATTGAGCCACCTTTTTTTTTTTTTTTTTTTTTTTTTTTTTTTTGGGGGGAATGGCAAGAAATGAATTTTTAGCTTGAAACTGCTACTATATTGAAAATTTACCAAAAAACTTAGGTGGGTATATAAAGTAATACAAACAACAATAGTTAAAATAGGCCAAATTCCATAACTATACCCTATAAGTTTGGATTAATTGTCATTTTTGTTTATACAATTTAATTTTTGTCATTTTAATACTTAACGTTTAACATTTCTATCAAGATCGTTCTTCCATCCATTGTCATCAACATAATTGCAGTTTGGTCCAAGACAATAACATAGCATCACATATATGAATAGTTAAACCAAAGTATAAACTTGACATTAGAAACCAACTGAGATGGGGTTCTTTTAATAATTGGATACAATTAATAAATTTCTTTAAAACATTTGTTAATAGACTTTTTAAAGAAAATTTTGAATTCATTTTTATAGAAAATATTATCAGTCATGGAGAATCGACGCTAGTGTCCCACGTACAACAAGGTTTGGTGGAAGAGAGAAATTTTTTGAAATTTGGTGACTGTACCAGTGGGGATTTTAGGGATTTTTCGATGAGAAAAAGTCCAGTATCGTCGGAACCAGAGATCCGGGCCAGTGGCTGTGCCGTGAAGAGAGAAAGCTTCAATCCGAGAGAGAGAGAGAGAGAGAAAGTGTTGATGCTAGTGTTTTGTTCCAGAGGAGATACAACGCAGGGTTTGAAACATTTTAGGGGTGAAATTGTCTTTTTATGATGTGTCAAATTTAAGAGCCATTGGATTGAATAAACGGTTGAGATTTAAGCCATTGGTTTGGAGCTGATGTGGAGCTGAATCACCGAAAAAGGACAGGTGGTACTTTTCTATTGGTTGGCAGGAGCAAGGAGGACCACATCAGTGGTCCTCTCGGAGAAACCAATAATTTCTCTGGTTACGAGTGTATGTTTCTCTTCTCTCCCAGTTGGTGGTGGATCCCACCAACTTGTGAGAGGACCTGTAGGTGGATATACTTCCTCGTGGAGCAGAGTTCTCATCCTAAAATGCAGATCTGTACATCCTCACTGCTCATCATACCTACCCCCTAAGCATCTAAATCCCAAAACATATATGCAATAAAAACACCACATAAACACTTTACATAAGTGCGTAGAGGAAGAGTTTGATTCATCGAAATGACTTCCTTCTTCAATCCCTTCTCTCTTCCCATCTTGTTCCTTTCCATTCTTACCTTCCTCAGCCTTACCGCTCATGCTGCTGACCCTGTTCATCTCAACACCGTATGTGAAAACACCACTTTCAGCGCCGATAATAGCATCTACCAATCCAATTGTAAAAAACAGAGAGACTAAATAGAATTGGGAGAATTTCATTGATTGAGAATGAATTACAATGAAATGAATTGAATGAATAAACATCTACACATTACTCTGTTTATATACACAGAAAAATAACTAACTCAACTATTGGCGCCAAAATCAGTTATTTGAACTTTTTGGAGGCTGTACACGTGGCAAGCCTAAGTAACTAACTCCTAGATTTGTGGAACTAACTTCTTCAATGATCCTGGATGAAGAACTCATGATGTGGCATGGACTCAACCATTTCCAAGATTGCTGAGTTAATCTTGTCCTTTGATGCTAGCTTGGTAGTCTGATCAGTGCGCACCTCATCAGCAAATACTGCATTGACTGCTGCTCTTGTGGCTGAGCTAGTGCTTCCTTCATCAGTACCAGCTACACCACTAGCTAGCTGTGTGGCTTGAGATATGCAACACTTCTTTGCATTCTTAATACTCCCCCTCAAGAGTACAGCTCTTGCCTTTTGATCTTCCATACCAGTATGAGGATATTCCACCTGAGAAGCAAAAATATTAATGACACCTAGTCTTCTAATCAGCCTTAAAAAACTTTCCACTCCCAAGGCCTTGGTAAACACATCTGCCAACTGATTCTTAGTTGAAACATGGAAGGTTTTAAGTGCACCCTCAAGGATCTTATTCCTTACAATATGGCAATCAGCTTCTATGTGTTTTGACCTCTCATGGAACACTGGATTAGCTGCTATATGGATTGCTGCCTGGTTGTCACAGTACATCAGCACAGGCTGATCATGTTTGACATGTAAATCTTGTAGCAGATGCAAAATCCAAGTCAATTCACAGGTGGTGTTAGCCATAGCTCTATATTCAGCTTCTGCACTAGACCTAGACACTATGCTTTGCTTCTTAGACCTCCAAGACACTAAGACATCACCAAGGAACACACAATAGCCTGTTAGAGACTTTCTTGTGTCAGGGCACCCTGCCCAATCAGCATCACAGTATGCTTTTAGGTGTAGATCAGATTCAGTGGGGAAGAAAACACCTTGACTAGGTTTTCCTTTTATGTATTGAAGTATTCTAGAGGCTGCTTTCATATGTGGTGCTCTAGGCTGTTCTAAGAACTGGCTGAGTCTATGAACTGCATATGTGATATCCGGTCTGCTCAAAGTCAAGTACATAAGCTTCCCAATAAGCCTTCTATACTGTCCTGGGTTGGTAAGTAAGTCCCCACTGCCTTTAGACAACTTCAGTTGCTGTTCCATTGGGGTTTGGACTGGTTTACACCCTGTCATACCAGTTTCTTCAAGCACTTCCAAGGCATACTTCCTCTGTGTTAAGCTGATCCCACTCTTGTTTCTTGCAATTTCTAAACCCAAGAAATACTTGAGTGATCCCAAATTCTTAATACCAAACTTTTGATCAAGAATAGACTTGAGAGAGACAACACAAGCATGATCATTGCCAGTGATCACCATATCATCAACATAGACCAATAGAGCAGTGAACAAGGACCCTTTGCTGTGCACAAATAAGGAGTGATCAGCCTGAGATTGAACAAAACCAAGCTCCTTTATTGTTGTTGACAGCTTAGTGTACCATTGCCTTGAAGCTTGTCTCAACCCATAAAGAGATTTAACTAATTTGCACACCCTAGGAGCAGTGGAAGAAGCTGAAACACACTCCCCCTTATTGTGAAAACCAGGTGGCAATGTCATATAAACCTCTTCATCCAAATCTCCATGCAAAAAGGCATTGTTGATATCCAATTGGTGCAAAGGCCATTGCTTGGCAGCAGCAAGAGCAATCAAGACCCTTACTGAAACTGTCTTAGCAACAGGAGAGAAGGTTTCAAGAAAATCAAGACCTTCCCTTTGAGTATACCCCTTAGCAACCAGCCTAGCTTTGAACCTTTCAACACTACCATCAGGTTTAAGCTTGACTTTATAAACCTATTTGCAGCCAATGGGGAGCTTACCAGGAGGCAAAGTAGTCACATTCCAAGTATGATTCTGTTCAAGGGCCTGGATTTCTTTGTCCATGGCAGCCCTCCAGAGTGGATCTTGAACAGCTTGGGAAAAATTTGTAGGCTCTTTAGGACTTGAACTAACTGCCAACAAATAAGAATGGTAGCATGGCTCCAAATGAGAATATGTAAGACATTGATCAAGAGCATAAGGAGCACCAGGTGCAATAGCAGTACAAGCATAGTCCTGCAAATAAGCAGGAGGTCTGACATCCCTAGTGGACTTCCTTAGAGGCACTGGAGGCACTGAAGCAACTGGTGGTGATGAAGAAGGTACTGCATCAGAATGACACATCTGTATAGGACTAGAAGCAGAAATAGGATTAGAAGGTAAGACAAGTGGAACATGCTGATGAGAAGAAGAAGGTGGATCAGTAAAATCCATGGAAGATGGTTCAGAAATGCTGACAGGAGTAACAAAATCAGCAACACCAGCTGAACAAGAAGCTTCCACATCAGATGATAGGAAAGGATCTGCAATATGAGGTGAAATAGAAGCAAAAGGGAAAGAATTTTCATGGAAAACCACATCTCTAGAAAGGAACACCTTGTTAGTAGACAAATCAAGAACCTTATATCCTTTAACCCCAAAAGGATATCCCAAGAAGACACACCTAACAGCTCTAGGGGCAAATTTAGACCTATGATTTGAAAGAGTGGAAGCAAAACATAAGCAACCAAACACTTTAAGATGTGCATAGCTAGGTGGATGCCCAAATAAAACTTCATAAGGAATCTGATTTGACAAAACAAATGAAGGGATTCTGTTGATTAAGTACACAGCAGCTAGTATAGCATGACCCCATAAATGCAAAGGTAAGTGGGATTGAAACATGAGAGCTCTTGCCACATTTAAGATGTGTTGGTGCTTCCTCTCAACAATAGCATTTTGTTGAGGGGTTTCAACACAACTTAAATGATGCAAGATGCCCTTTTTTGCAAAAAAATCTTTCATGATGAATTCAGTCCCATTGTCAGACCTTAAAGTTTTAATTTTCTTACAAAATTGGGTCTCCACCATAGTGCAAAATTGTTCTAAAACAGATTGTGTTTGAGACTTATGCTTTAACAGATAAACCCAAGTAGTTCTAGAATAGTCATCAACAATGGTTAAAAAATACTTGCAATGATCAATGGTAGAAACCGAGAAGGGTCCCCACAAATCACAATGAATCAACTCAAAGCAAGATTTAGACAAATGAGAGCTTTTATTAAAGGGTAAACGTTTTTGTTTTGCAAGGGGGCAAATGTTACAATCAAGGTTCTCAACAGAAATGAAACTAGGTACATCACTTGATTTTATTGAAGCCAATTTGGCATTTGACAAGTGACCCAATCTGGAGTGCCAGATGTGAACCTGAGGACTATGTACAGAAGCAGCAATAGTTGGTGGAGAAGTGTAGCTCTTGTCCAGCAAGTAAAGTCCATTGCTTTCTCTACCCAGACCAAGTGTGCTCCAATGAGCAAGGTCCTGGATAAAGCATGAATGTCCAAAGAAAATAAGGCAACAAGCAGTGGACTTAACTAACTGACTGACAAAGATGAGATTGAAACTAAAAGATGGGACACAAAGAACATTGTGAAGTATAAGGTGTTCTGATATCTTCACAATGCCAACATGAGTAACAGAAGCAACTTCCCCATTAGGTAAATTGACAAAGGTGTTTAGGGTAGCAGTGATAGTGGTGAAATATGCAATAGAATGGACCATATGATCTGTAGCCCCTGTGTCTATGACCCAATCAGTGGCACAAAAGACTTCCCTATCAACTACTTTAGCAGAAAAAATTGAATGCTTCAAGGAAGGGGAAAAATGAAGCAATGGATTGATACCTGACATGGTGTCAACAAAGGTAGATTGAGCATAGTCTGAAGATGTCATAGATGTGGAAGGCACACCAGTTGCAGCAGGCAAACCAGTAGCTCCAGAAAGCATGCTAGAGACAGCAGCACTTGTACTAACACTTGCAACATGGTGATTAGCACCTTGATCAGTTCCAGAATTGAAAAGAGCAAGTAATTGTTCACACTGTGCCTTAGAAATAGGACACTGAACAGATGTATTAGAAGGAACCTCAACAGCTTGACCTTGAGGATATGAAACTTGGTTAGCATTGGAATTAGGCTTCCCTTTGTGCTTGTAACCTGGTGGATACCCGTGGAGCTTGTAACACTTGTCCACAGTATGTCCAAGCATGTTACAATGGGTACACAAAGGTCTCTCCTTCTTGAAGCCACCTTTATTGCCTGAATATCCCCTGGTATTGGCATACATTGCCACTGAATCAGGCTTAGGTGTGAAGGTAGAGCCATGGCCAATGCCTTTGTGAGATTCTTCTTGGAGAACCAGAGCATATACCTTGCTCATTGAAGGAAATGGTTCAAGCATGAGAATGTGACTCCTCACTGTCTCGAAACTCTCACTGAGTCCCATCAAGAACTTCATCACATAGGATTTCTCATGTGCAATGCTCAGAATTTTCATTGCTCCACAAGAGCAGGCTGGTAAAGGTTCATAATGAATCAATTGATCCCAAAGCTTCTTGAATTTAGAATAGTACTCAGTCACTGATAATTGCCCCTGAGTTATCTGTGAAATCTCTTGCTGAAGATTATAAACCTTTGGTCCATTTCCTTGTGAAAACACACGCTGTAACTCAAGCCACATCTCCCTTGCAGTCTCACAGTACATGATGCTACTTGAAACATCAACATGCATAGAGTTGATCAACCAAGAAAGCACCATTGTGTTACAACTTTCCCAATCTTCATACAGAGGAGAATCATCTTCAGGCTTTGCAATCTTGCCATTCACGAATCCTATCTTTTTCTTGGCAGTCAATGCTAGAACCATAGCCCTAGACCAAGATTGATAGTTCCTCATCCCCAAGAGTGGTTGAGTGACTAAGATATTTCCAGGATTCTCACTTGCACTAAGGAAAAAATGATTGGGAGAATTGATCTCTGTGTTAGACTGAGGAGCTTGGTGTGTGGATTGATTGTGCGTAGGATCAGAGTCATTTCCTTCAGCAGAAGCCATTGATGGTTTTCACGAAGCTTGAATGAAACTTCTAATGAAATTGGAAATGGAAGCGAAAGACAAGATTCAATATCAACAGAGATGAATTAAGATCTTGCAAATCAGAATTCAAGGAAACTCTTGAAGTAATCTCTGTTTGGCAAGCAAGAAAGGTTTGTAACAAGAAGCGAAGCTAGCACATGCTAGGGCTCTGATACCATGTAAAAAACAGAGAGACTAAATAGAATTGGGAGAATTTCATTGATTGAGAATGAATTACAATGAAATGAATTGAATGAATAAACATCTACACATTACTCTGTTTATATACACAGAAAAATAACTAACTCAACTATTGGCGCCAAAATCAGTTATTTGAACTTTTTGGAGGCTGTACACGTGGCAAGCCTAAGTAACTAACTCCTAGATTTGTGGAACTAACTTCTTCAATGATCCTGGATGAAGAACTCATGATGTGGCATGGACTCAACCATTTCCAAGATTGCTGAGTTAATCTTGTCCTTTGATGCTAGCTTGGTAGTCTGATCAGTGCGCACCTCATCAGCAAATGCTGCATTGATTGCTACTCTTGTGGCTGAGCTAGTGCTTCCTTCATCAGTACCAGCTACACCACTAGCTAGCTGTGTGGCTTGAGATATGCAACACTTCTTTGCATTCTTAATACCAATCTAAACTCCCTCCTTTCTTCTTTCTCCTCCAACGCCAATGTTGATTTCTACGCCACCACTAAGGGCGGAAACACCTCCGACCCTGTCTATGGCCTCTCGAACTGTCGCGGTGATGTCACCCGTCAACTCTGCCGAGAATGCGTGGAAGCAGCGGTGAAAGAGCTAACCAGCAAGTGTTCAAGAGAAAAAGTCGCCGTGACATGGTACGATGAGTGCATTTTGCGGTACTCCAACCGGTCTTTCTTAACCACCGTCAACGAAAGACCAAGGCTCGGTTTGTTAAACACCCAGAATGTGACAGATCAGGACAAGTTTAATCAGTTAGTGAACACGTCGATGATTGCGTTGCTGACTGACTTGGCAAGGGAAATCTCGGACGTTTCAACCGGTGCTAAGAAGTTTGGGACCAGGCAAGTGAATATATCTGCGTTTCAAACACTGTACAACCTTTTACAGTGCACACCGGACCTGCCCGGCGCCGATTGCAATAGTTGTCTTCTGGACGCTATAAATCTTGTTCCTTGGTGTTGTGGTGGAAAGCAAGGGGGCAGAATTGTTTTTCCCAGTTGCAATATTAGGTACGAATTGTACTCATTCTACCGGATGGCAGCAACGGCGCCCCAACCTCCACCTCCAGATTCCGTCAGTGGACCTAAAGGTAAACTGCACGAGCACCTGTTTTAGTTTACTGCTTTTCATTCTTGATTAGACTTAGTCTGGATTCAATTACTTTTTGAGCAGTATGTGAAACTGTGTAAATCAGTTTATGTGCAACATGTTTAATCCATTACTTTTTTGTTTTTTTGTGCAACATGCTTAATCAGTTTAATCCATTAGTTAATGGTTAATTACTGTTACACATTTGCATGTTCCTCACATTAGTTAGTATCACCAATAGATTAGCTAAATCTATTTTTTAGAGAGCAAACCCCAAAGATCAGCTCTAATAAATTCTTTAAATGCCAAATTTTTTCAAATATTTTTTGAAGTTGTTACAATGGTTCTCTTAAAAAAGAAATAGATGTGAACATAGAGCTCCATCAGAAGAAAAGAAAAAAAAAAGTAAAGTGAAGATAGAGTTAAGGGAAAGGTGTGGAGGAGAAAAAAAGAGGAAAAAAAAATAAAACGTGTGGATGAAAAAAAAAAGATAAAGAAAAAATAAAATAAAGAATAAGAAATTAAAATTGAAAAATACTATTACAATATTTTCATAATACTTTCACAATAAATTTTAAGTGGTGGGTTGTTACTAACTAATATTGATGAAAAAAAATTATTTAAGTGATGTGTTCAAATTAAAATTAGTAATAACTTATCACATATGATTTATTGTGAAAATATTGTAAAATGTTAAGAACGTAGCATTTCTCATTAAAATTAGATGAATGAAAGAAGATTGAAAATGAAATATTAAAGAAAGAATGAAGAAATAATATTTAAATGGGATAGAGAAAATGATAGAGAGTCTGTTGGAAAATGTATTTGAAAATGTAGGTAGATAAAAGGTAAAATGAACTGTTCACTCTCTAAACAGTACAAAAATTTGAAGAGACTGCTGGAGATGCTCTTAATATAGAGAAAATTGTAGTAACTCTAAATGAATTTTTCTACTTAAAAAAATCATATAACTTAATAAAAAACAATTCTTTGGGTCTGTTTGGATATAGCTGAAAATTGAAAATTGAAAAATACTGTAGCAAAATAATTTTTAAATGTGTGAATAGTACCGTAAGACCCATTTTTAATGAAAAAGTTGCTGAAAAGTGTAGTTTGTGGGACCCATAAACAGTGCACTTGAGCACTATTCACAGAAGAAAAGTCAAAAAGTTACAGCTGGGAAAAAAAAAAAAATCAGAAACGCACTCTTTTTCTCTCCTCTCACAACAGCTACAAACACAACAATCCTTTCTCTTAAACATCTCTAAACTCAAGCATAATCAAAATACAAAATCAAAAACACAATCTTAAAATTAATCAAATCATAACAAACAAAAAAAAGAAAAAGAAAAAAAAGAAAAAGAAAGACAGAAGCCATCTGACCCATTTGGGTTGCGTTGGGGAGAAAGATGAGCGGTGGTGAAGCAAAAGGCACGGCTTGGCACAATGAACGCCGATTCTGTGCCTGCCTATGTCCTTTGATCAACGGTGGAGCAAGCAAGATATCTCTCGCTTGTTCTTTCTTTGTTTCTTATCGCATAGAGAGTTAGAGAATGTTCTAGAATCAAGTAGAACAAGAAAAAGTAGAGAGAGAGAGAGAGAGAGAGAGAGAGAGAGAGAGAGAGAGAGAGAGAGAGAGAGAGAACTGGAGAAAGTGATCTAGAATTAAGTAGAAAAAGAAAAATAAGGGAGGATAGAGATAGGAGTGGGTATACGTGTGTGGTGAAGAAAAAATAATAGAAAAAAAAATGGATGAAATTTAGAAAGGAAAAATAATATAAAGAATAAGAAATGACAATTAAGAAATGCTACCACAATATTTTCACAATAAATATTATGTAATTGATTTTTATTAACTAATATTGGTGAGTAAAAAAATAATTTCAATGATGGGTTCAAATTAGAACTAGTAACAACTTTCCACATAAGATTTTATTGTGATTCTTGTGAAAGTATTGGGAAAAATGTTGTGGATATAACATTTCTCATTGAAAAATATAGTTGTTGGGAATTAACATAAGAAGAATAAATGATGATTAAAAAAAGAATAAAGAATGAATGAAGAAATGATATTTAAATTAGATGGATAAAATGATAGAGAATTTGTTTTAAAGTGTATTTCAAAAAGTAGGTAGGTGTTGAGGTCTAAAAAATCACAATATTGCACCAAGGTTCAAAACAGTACAAAGGATTACTCTATAGAAAAAAAGTAAAGTATTTGAGCCTTCAATAAAGAAAAGGGGGGAGAAGCCCAAACTCATTAAGGATTATAAGGAAGAACCCAAATCTATGAATGGGTAAGTTTCAGATCTCATGAGACAAAAAGAAGAAGAAAGCCCAACCCACCAAGGACAAAAATCACTAGGGAGCCTAGGGAAAGAACTGGGTCGGGATACTTGAGGATTCCCAGGAGCCTGGGATCCTTGGGACATGCAGCAAAGCTAGGGTGGATTAAGACAATTTAGGGGGGGTGCCGAGAAACACAAGGAACAAGAATAGACATATCCCTATCAACCACCCAATGATGCTAAAAAGAAGTCAGAGGGCCTGGGAACCAGTAACTCATGAACAAGAGCCTTGGTACCTTGGGGAATCCATGAAGAAGAACCAGAAAGGGAGGAGACTTGTGATCTTTCAGCCTAGCAGAAAAGGAATCAGTTCAATTGGGAAAAATGACAAAAGTAAAAGCAGCCAAAAGGTGGGTCTGAAAAAAGTGGAACCTAGAAACCTTGAAGAAGGAAAGAACAAAAAACCAGCCTTCTAGGATCCTCCAGAACAGAAAGTCAGCAAGAGGCTTTTGAAAAAGAAATCCCAAAAGAAGCAAATAATGAGAAATGAGGAAAGGACCAGCCACCAATGATGCTGGCACAATAATGGCTTTGGTATCCAAAGGAGCAAATGAAGGGAATTAGTGGTACCCTAGAAACCTTAGGATGACACTATAAAAGGTGCAACAGCCAACTATGAAAGGGCAATTTAGCAACAGTGAATTAGAGTAAAATCATTGAGAAAACTCTGTCAGAATTCAAAAAAAGAAAGAAAAGAGAGGGAAATACTACTAGGTATCCTCAAATAGCCACTAGAGAACACACTAGGATTCAAAGGGATTCAAGTCTTAGAGGCTTGAAGAGCCATCTAAGTCTGTGATTTTTGAACTTATTTGGACCTTGTAACGTGTCCTAGTGAGCATAGTGTATTACACAATGTTTTAAGGACCCTTAACCCTTTATTTTGTGTCTTTCTTTACCACTTCGTTCCTTTGCTGTTTCTTGCTGTTCAATGCATATATTTCTTATTTGTTAGTATGTATGTGTTGTAGGATTCGTGCTCTGTGTACCATATGGTTCGAAATCAGCCCATTTAGCTCCAGTGAACCAAGCCCAGTCCCTTAAAACAACAAGTAAAGGGCCCAAGATCCTTGTTTCTACTTGGGCCTAGGTACTATCCAAAAAAAGGATCCACACATTTTAGCGACTTCACTGGGGACTAGGTAATTGAGAGAGAAGAAGCAATCCCTTCGCAGAGCCTGGCTCTAAGACCAAGGAACAATAAAGGTACCAATGTGCCACCTATGGCATCTGAGCTTGTAGGAGAAAATGAAGTAGCTTCCAGACAGAGGAACGAAGTACCTATAGTGGAGTAGGAGGTCGTCTCTAGACAGAGGCGTGTGGGGCAGGAGCTAGATCATGTGGCCCGAATGGCAAAAATGCTGAAAGATTTGCAATAAGAGATCCGCATCCTCAAAAAGAGAAGGACCCAAGAAATCAGGGATAACGCCCCCTGTGGTCAACCAAGATAGAGCCCAACTAAAGGGAGGGTTAGCAGTAGGAAGGGGAGCTAACCCTCAGTGTCTCATGCTAGTAGATGTCAAAGCCCTTTTAAAACAAGAAAGGGAAAAGCTCTCGGAGATCTCCAAGCAATTTTCTCAAGATCCCCCATTCCTACCAGAACTCCTTGGTCAGCCTTATCCCAAAGGATATGAACTCCCAAAGTTCCATCATTTTAATGGAAGAAACAGAAATGCTGTGGAACACATGAGTAGGTTCATTCATACTATGGGCCTTTATGCAGGAGACAAGAAGCCGTGTCTAAGAGAGTTTGCTAAGTCCCTAGTGGACAGAGCATATACATGGCACACCACCTTGAGGCTTGGGTCCATCAAGACCTAGGATGAGATGATGGAGAGGTTTTATGCAAAGTACTATCCAGGTGAAGACAAGGTCACCTTCCAAAGCCTTTAGATGGTAAGGCAAAGGCCTGGAGAGGATCCTATTTAGTTCATCAAAAGGTTTGAAGATGTTTCTTTGTATTGCTATGGAGACTATGAAGAAAAAGAGCTCGTGGAGACTTGCATATCCAACACGTTCTTTGATTACAAGCTTAATCTCGAAAATCTTTGCATAACCCAGTTTGCTGACCTGCTACAAAAAACTAGGAGGATCACATTAACCATGAGAACAAAGAGAGTGCTAGTACCCTAGGCCATTACAGCATCAGTAGGAGAAAAAATGAAGAGACCTGAAGGAAAAATGGCCGAGGAACCACCTATGATCCTATGTACTGCAGAAGAATTGAATCATGTTTTGGATAAGTGGATTGGAGACAGAATCGTTAGGCCATTCACTGTATCTAGACCACCTACTGAGGAAGAAAGAAAGAATCTGCTATTTTGCATAATTCATAACTATGTCAAGCACTTTACTAAGGATTGTTGGACCCTTCATAGGCTTTTTCACAAGAAACTTAGAAAGGGGACCCTAGAGCTCACTCAAAAGGAACCCAAGGTGCAAAGAAACCCTTTACCCAATCATAAGGGGAAGGGAGTGGTGGCTGTGGTGGTCCATGGAAACCCGGT
The DNA here is from genome assembly GCF_001633185.2 of Quercus lobata. Lineage (NCBI taxonomy): Eukaryota > Viridiplantae > Streptophyta > Magnoliopsida > Fagales > Fagaceae > Quercus > Quercus lobata. Next base: position 75,795,260 of record NC_044908.1, read on the forward strand.
AGAAGCAGAAGAGTCTAAAGGATCATTCCATCCAAACACAATCAAGACCCTTCAGAAAAGGCCTAAATTCAGAACACTATTCAATCAATTGGCATTTGCGCTAAAAGCGAGAGGGATGGCCACAGAATCCCTCATGAGTATAGCAGCAGATTCAAGAGTAGAATATTTCACAATAGAATCCCATGCCAGTCGAGTTTATTTGGAAACAACCAATGCGATAACCTTCACTGATGAGGACATGGAAGTTGAACACCCAGACCATTGCAGACCCCTTTATTTAATGGCCACCATAAACAGTGTCCAAATCAGAAGAGTATTGGTAGACACAGAGGCATCATTCAATCTCATAGCCCTGAGTACCTTGGAAGCTGTGGGCCTGACTGGTAGGAAGATCTTGGGGGCTCCCATGGAGATAACAAGATTTGGAGGATCAGTAGAATCAATTGAGAGATATGTGCAACTGGCTTTAAGGGTAGGCCCAATAGTAGCCTTAACCAGATTTCATGTGATTAATTCAGAAGTTTCTTACAATGTTCTGTTGGGACATCCATGGCTCTATAAACATCGCTTTATTCCCTCCACGTACCATCAATGTGTTAAAGGGAGATTGAATGGGGGGCCCGTAAGGATCCCTGCCAACCTGAACCTTTTCAGCCAAGGAGGAGTGAACTTTGTAGAAATAATGTTTTATGATGAGTTGGAACCAGATGATGAGAGCCCTACACTAGGAACCCTAGGAGCACCTGTCTTGGAAGAAGAAGAAGGAGGGGGTGCCCATGACCTAAGGAACCTCCTGGACAGACAAAGGCAAAAGAAGGAGACCAACTCCTTAGGATCCCGGGAATGTGTAGTAGTATGGGAGCCCAGAGGAAGGCTTATTTATCGTTTATGAAGGTGCACGGGACCTGAATCCATCATACATGAGGGTCCCAGACCACTAGATTGTATGATGGCTCAAGAAGAAATCTTAGAGGACCTAGTCAATGAAGCACAAATCCAGCCCGAGGAGGAATTGGAAAAGGTAAACTTGGGAGTTGAGCTGGGATCCCAGAAGCCTGTTTTCATTAGTAGTCAGTTGACAGCACGAGAAAAGGAGCAGTTAGTGGCATTATACAAAAAATATGTGGATGTGTTCGCATGGACATATGATGAGATACCTGGTCTAGATCTAGGATTGGTGGTCCATTCTCTTAATATAGACTCGGGAGTCAAACCAGTAGTCTAACCAATCAGGGTCTTTCACACTGATATAAAGGCTCAAATAACTCAAGAAGTCAAAAAGCTATTGGCAACTGGTTTTATCAAGCCTATCCAGCATTCCAAATGGCTCTCCAACATAGTACCCGTGAAGAAAAAGAATGGCCAAATCTGGTGTTGGGTGGATTTTCGCAATTTAAACAAAGTATGTCTAAAAAATGAGTTCCCCCTGCCTAACGTTGACCTCCTTGTAGATTCAGCTGTAGGAAACTCTATGTTTTCATTTATGGATAGATATAGTGGGTATAACCAAATCCGCATGGCTGTTAGAGATGTAGAGAAGATAGAATTCAGGACCCCAATTAGAATTTTTTATTATACTATGATACCCTTTGGCCTTAAAAATGCAGGGGCCACATACCAACGAACCATGACAGCTATCTTCTATGATATGATGCATAGGGAAAAGGAAGATTATGTGAATGATATTATGGTAAAGTCAAAGACTAGGGCAGGACACTTCCAGATATTTGAACAAGTTTTTAAAAAGTGCAGGAAGTACAAACTATGCATGAACCCCGTGAAGTGTGCCTTTGGAGTATCTGCTAGAAATTTTCTTGGGTTCCTAGTACATCACAGAGGCATAAGTGTGGATCTAGCTATGGCCATAGCCATCACAACAATGAAAAGGCCTGCAATGGTTAAAGAGCTCAAAAGTTTCCTAGGAAGAGTCTCCTACATCAGGAGGTTCGTGCCAGGATTAGCTTCGGTCACAAGCAATTTATTCAAAATGTTGAAAAAGGAGGTTGATTTCACTTGGGGAACTGAACAGCAGGAAGCCTTTCAGAGGATCCAGTAGATCATGAATCATCTTCCTACCCTACAAGCACCAGTATGTGGGCTACCCCTGTTACTATATTTCAGGCTATAGGAGCCCTGCTAGCACAAGAAGATGGTGATGGGAATGAGTAACTCATTTATTATGTGAGTAGGACACTTAAAGATATAGAGACCAGGTATCCTAGGATAGAAAGAGCGTGTCTAGTGGTTATCTACGCATCTCAAAAGCTAAAACGGTACTTCTCAGCCCACTAGATCCTCTTACTAACCAAGTCACATCCCATAAAAACACTCCTTCATCAGCCTCTCCTAACAGGAAGAATAGCATAGTGGCTGTTCACTAAGCGAGGAGATCCCCAGGGAAGTAGTAGTGGTAGAACTCCCTAGAAAGAAGTGGACAATGAGGTTTGATGGGTCAGCAATAACAACTTCAAATGGCCTAGGAATTGTGCTAAGTTGCAAAAATGGGGATACCATGCATTATCTTTCAAGCTTGGGTTTTCCTGTTCAAATAATGCTGCTGAATACAAGGTATACCTGATTGGGCTGGCCATAGCGCTCAACATAGGAGTAAAACATATAAGGGTTTTAGGAGATTCCAACCTCGTGGTCTTCCAAGTAAAGAGTGTCTTCGCACTAAGAGAGAAAAAATTGGTAGCCTACAAAACTTGAGTGCAAAGGGTGGAGCAGAAATTCCAGACCTCCAGTGTGGAGTACACCCAAAGAAGTGAAAACAGGTTCGTTGATGCACTAGGCACCTTGGGATCCCAGATACTGTTCAAAAGAAACGGTACTTTGATAAGAGTAAGTAAGCAAGAACATTCCATCATAGGAATCTTCAAAAGGATGTTCCCTGAGGAATCAAAACAGAAAGATTGGAGAAATGAGGTAAGAGGGAAAATGGAAAAATTGGGGCATGAAGGAAACATCAAAGAACTAAAAGTACACTTTGATAAAAGGAGAGCTGTATAGGAGGCTGCCTGGAGGGATCTTGTCTAGATGTATCAACAAGAAAGAGGGGAAGCTAAGATTAGAAGAGTTACATAGCCAGATTTGTGGGATTGCAGAAAAAATCAGCCTATATAAAAGGATGCAGCGCATGGGGTATTATTGGCCAAATATGAATAAAGAGGCTGCAACTATATAGGAGGAATGTCAAAGGTGTCGACTTTTAGTAGACAAAGAAGAAAGTTATTTTGTGTTTGTGACGGAAGATTGGAGGACTCCATTCATGGAATACTTGGTTCAAGGGATCCTACCAACTGACAAGACATTGGCCGACTAACTCGAGAAACTTGCCATCAAATACTTCTTGTAGAATGGAATCTTATTCAAAAAGGGTTACAACGAAGATCCCCTAAGATGCCTAGGGCCTAGGGAAGCTAGAGAAGTAGTTAGGGAAGTCTACTCCGGTGACTGTGGAAGTCACCCAGGGAAAAGAAGGCTTTACAAGCAGCTGTTGCAGTTGGGATACCATTGGCCTACAATGAAAAAGGACTACGAGGAGCTGGTTAAAATGTGTCATGCATGTCAAGTACTTGGAGATGCAATCCATACTCATCCAAATGTGCTGCAAGATATGACCACACCATGACCTTTCCACACTTGGGGGCTTGATCTTATAGGACCCATAAACCCTCCTTGTAATGGCCATATATAGATCCTAGCAGCCACTGAGTATTTTACCAAATGGATAGAGGCTATCCTTTTGAAAAAGGCCACTGGAGCAGCTGTGGCAAACTTCATTCGAGAACACATCATCACAAGGTTCAAGATCCCCAGGAGACTGATCAGTGACAATGGAACCTCATTCATAAACAAAGATATGAATAACCTGATCAAGGCATACTACATTAGGCATGGAAGGTCCACACCATATTATCCATAAGGAAATGGTCAGGCCGAGGCTACTAACAGGGTGATATTGAAGATCCTCAAAAAAAATGAAGCATGAGTACAGAGGAAAATGGAGTGACCACCTGACAGATGTACTCTGGGCATATAGGAGCTCCTTGAAGACAGCCAGGGGATTTTTACCATTTTCCATAGTTTACGAGACAGAAACCATCTACCCCATGGAGCTAGTCATTCCTACGCCAAGAGTAGTGCTCAAGGAAATCCAAGAAGGCACAGATGACACGAATAGTGAAAGGAGGTTGGTAGATTTGGAGGGGTTAGAAGAAGAACGAGAAGATAGAGGTACCAGTAGAGGATGGCTAAAGCGTATGCACAGACAATACACCCAAGAGTCTTCACAGAAGGGCAGCTAGTATTAACAGCAACAGAGCATGTAAGGAAGAATGTCCTAGGACCTTCCAAATTTGCTCCAAAATGGGAGGGGTCTTACATCATCAAGGAAGCCCACGACAACAAATATTACTACCTCACAAAGGAAGATGTGACTGCCTTGATGGACCCTATAAACGGAAAATGGCTGAAACAGTACTATGCATAAAAAGAAAGGGGAGGCTTCAGTACACCAAGAGCCTTTTTTTTTGCCACTCTCCAATCTACTAAGTGTCCCGTCACTCTTTGTATTTTTCTCTTCTGTCATGAACTTTACTTAGTTTTTTTTAAGGAACCCATGATAGAAGGACATCCAATGATCCTTACAATCTTTGTCAATCCTCTTATGTTCCTTAGTTTGGCAACCATATTTTATCTCAATGGAATCTTTTCTTTAAAAAAAAAAAAAAAAAATCAAGCTACAGCAAAGATATACAATTGCATGGTATTGCATAACCCAAATGCAGGCAAGTCTGGGTGGGGTACTTGGGCCAGCATAAAAAAATAAAAAAAACAATACCTAGTCTAGGACATACTGCAAATTTTGTAGGGACCATAGCCTAGGACTCAGTTCAAAAAAGAAAGGCGTAAATGCACTTTTAGTCCCTACATTTTGACTTTTTTTCCATTTTAGTCCTTATATTTTAATTTTACCATTTTTAATCCCTAAATCAATTAACGCGTTTCATTTTGATCCTTTCCGTTAGCCCACTAACGGAAATTACTTAGGTGGCAAACTGATGCTAATATGACTAATTAAAAAATAATAAAAAATTTTAATTAGAATTTAAAAAATGCCAGGTCAGCTTATAATTATAAAAAATAAATTTATTAATCAATTTTAACGAAATTAAAAAAGAAAAAAATTAAAAACAATAAAATACATCAATTCAGATCTAATTCATTTTTGAACAAGAACACAATCATAGATTTAAACATCAAGCACAAACCAGAACCAAACACAAAAAACACAAACTTAAATTTATACATTAACACAAGATCACAAACACAAAGAACACAATAACAAACATAAACCAATTAAAAAGAGTAATTAAAATTCCAAAACAACAAAAACTTTGACAAAAACCCAATACCAAAAACGCAAAACAAAACAAAACCCACAACCCCAATTCCCTCATACCTGAGCAGAAATCTCCTCAGCCGCAAAATGATTCCCAATCGCTGGACAATCCAACTTCACATTTCCATTCTCATCTCTCACAACTCTATACGAAACCTGCTTACTCTCCTCATCCACCTCCGTCATCTTCCTCCCGATAAACCTCTTCACAGAAAAGAACGTGTTCTCTGGGTTCACAACGGCCTGTCGTTTCGCAATTTGACCCACCAAGATATCACCATTTTCCACATACGCCACCACAGACGGTGTCGTTCTCTACCCCTCGGCGTTCGTCACTATCGTCGGCTTCGCACCTTTCATTGCCACCACTGCCGAATTCGTTGTCCCCAGATCGGTGACAGTGGTGGTGACTGGTGGTTTGATCTGTTCATGTGGGTTTCAGATTACAGGAGTAATTGGTTGCTTGGTCAGATCGGTGATCATTGGTTGGGTTTGGGCTTCAAATTGAAAGGTATTTTCTGGGTTTCGGGTTGCTGCTGTGTTTATTTTAAATTTCTGGGTTTTTTTTTTTTTTTTCATGTGGATTTTATTATTTTTCTGGGTTTATGGGTTTGATTTGTTGGAGGATTTGGTGGAAGAAAGGGATTTTGAATGAATTTTTGCATGTTTATTTGCTGAGAAAATGTAATAAAAGAAAAGAAAATATTGATTATTTTAATTTTTTGGGCAACCTTCATGTTCTTTCCCGAAGAACATGAAGAGCATGTTACTTTGCTCTTCCGAAAATAATGAAAAGAAAAAAGAAAAAATTTTAATTACTCCTTTTAATTGGTTTGTGTTTGTTATTGTGTTCTTTGTGTTTGTGATCTTGTGTTAATGTTTAAATTTGAGTTTGTGTTTTTTGTGTTTGGTTCTGGTTTGTGCTTGATGTTTAAATATGTAATTGTGTTCTTGTGTGTTCTTATTCAAAAATGAATTAGATCTAAATTGATGTATTTTATTGTTTTTAATTTTGTTTTTTCTTTTTTAATTTCTTTAAAATTGATTAATAATTTTTTTTTCAATTGGCCACGTCAGCATCATTGGTTGGGTTTGGGCTTCGGATTGCAAGGTATTTTCTGGGTTTCGGGTTGCTGCTGTGTTTATTTTAAATTTCTGGGTTTTTTTTTTTTTTTTCATGTGGATTTTATTTTTTTTCTGGGTTTATGGGTTTGATTTGTTGGAGGATTCGGTGGAGGAAAGGGATTTTGAATGAATTTTTGCATGTTTATCTATTGAGAAAATGTAAGAAAAGAAAAGAAAATATTGATTATTTTAATTTTTTGGGCAACCTTCATGTTCTTTCCTAAAGAACATGAAGAACATGTTACTTTGTTCTTCCGAAAATAATGAAAAGAAAAAAAGAAAAAATTTTAATTACTCCTTTTAATTGGTTTGTGTTTGTTATTGTGTTCTTTGTATTTGTGATCTTGTGTTAATGTTTAAATTTGAGTTTGTGTTTTTTGTGTTTGATTATGGTTTGTGCTTGATGTTTAAATATTTAATTGTGATCTTGTTGAAAAATGAATTAGATCTAAATTGATGTATTTTATTGTTTTTAATTTTGTTTTTTTTTTAATTTTGTTAAAATTGATTAATAATTTTTTTTTTATAATTATAAGCTGACATGACATTTTTTAAAAGCTAATTAAATTTTTTTATTATTTTTTAATTGGCCACATCAACATCAGTTTGCCACCTAAGCAATTTCCGTTGGTGAGCTAACGGAAATGACCAAAATGGAACGTGTTAATTGATTTAAGGACTAAAAGTGATAAAATTAAAATGTAGGGACTAAAATGAAAAAAAATCAAAATGTAGGGATTAAAAGTGCATTTACGCCAAAAAGAAAAGAAGAGAAGCAACAAAAAGAAAGGAGCAGCATACACATTGTGAGTGAACCCACATATTGTCAAAAGCAGTTTAAAAAAAGAAAAAGAAAAAGAAAAAACAGTTCCACATATTGCCCAAAAAAAAAAAAAAAAAGTCAGAAGTAGTTCTCAAAAAGGAGAAATAAAGATAAACTTATACAACCTTAATTGTCTGAAAAATAAACTTATACATTTGAACTGCTAAAAAAAAGGAGAAAGGAGCTAAGGCATAAGGCCAGCAAGCAAAGACCCTCTCGAGGGGATTGCAGGAACAGTTGATGAAGAAAGAACTAGTTGCTTCTTAACTTTCAGGTCTTGCAGTGCCTTATGAGCACGAGCCAGGGCCTCCTTAGTAGCAGAAATCTCGGCGTCCAGGTTCCTAGAAATCTTCCTCTAGAACAGCATGTGAGCCAAAGACCGTAGGTGCTCCAATAAAAAGGACAGGTTAAACTTGGCTTCCACAATATCCTGCACTACTCCTCTTCACTCCAAAAGCCTCTCCTCGCATAGGGAATCAAGAGAGGAGTCCCTCGAAGAAATCAACACAGGGTGCAGGAGTTCCATCAGGATGTTGCCTAAGAATACTTCTCCCTTGAACCCACTAGTAAAGTCCCCATGGGCTTTGAATAGTCCCTCCAACAGTGGTAGACCCTCAACTGGTATGGAGAATCGTAGAAAGTTGCCAAAAGGAGGTCCAAAACGATGGAAATGGCTCGCAAGGAGGCTGTTGAACTCCAAAGAATCAAAGCGGGCCAAGAAAGCAAGGAGTCCTGAGTCGGGATCTGAGACCATCATCTTTGGAGCTAAATACATTTATGCTACTTCTAGTGTTTGTCATGCGATTTGCATTAGGAGTTTATTAAAGGAGTTGCATATACCGTAAGCAAAATCTACAAAGATATTTGTGGACAACAAGTCAATACTACTTCATGCATAAAATCCATTCTTTCATGATTGAATCACTCACAATGATTCGAGACAACATAATACAAGAAAGGAACTTCAACTTGAGATCATGAAGTAATATGATAAGGTTGTAGATATAATGATGTAGGATAAAATATTCAAATTAATTTCTGTAATTTTTATCTTAGGTATTTTTATGTAATTTTTGTTATTTTAGGTTTAGGTTATTTATTTCCTTGTTTTAGGTGTTTTTAATGTTGTTTAGTCAAATTAGGGTTTTATATGCTTTCTTAGTTGCCTTAGCGTTTTCTAACCACCTTAGGGTTTCTAGCCGCCTTAGGGTTTCTTGCCACCTTAGGTTTTCTTTTTACTATTTGAATGCATTGAAACCTCCATAGGCAATTCAGTTTTCAAACTATTATCAATAAACACAGACTTTTTGTCAATTTTCTTCTCTAGTGGATTCTAGTTTTATCACTTTGTAGATTCAAGGAACCCCTTGTGAATGTGAGGTTTACTACCCAAAAATTAACAGTTTAGTTTTTGTCCATCAAAGAGAGCATCGTATGTGCTTTCTTCAAACTTCCGCGACATCATATAATCACCAAACCAATCAAGTTTGATGTATTTTACAAGCTACAAGCCTTACTAAACTTGACTAGAAAAACAAGTTTAATGGGGGGACATTAGATGTTAAACTTGTTTAATTATTTTTTTCATTTTTTACTATGATTTTTTTGTATATTAAATAATATTTGAATGAATGCATATGAAAGACTTTCTTGAAGTTATGTGGAAAATTATGAATGTGGGGAGTTTATGAAGTAAATACATCTTGGAGGTTTTTGATGTTATGCAATAAATAATGAAGGTTAAGAGAGTGCATGGAGGCTATAAAAAGCCATTCCTACATCAATTTGCATGCAACAATGAAAGAATTTAAATAAAAGACATGAAGTGTTCTCTACCTCTTTCCTCTTCGTTCTCTTTCACTTTGTGTGCTTTGTGAGTGCGAGTCTCTTTAGTTGAGTCGTGTGTGAGGCTCACTAACTTCGACAAATATTACAATTTGAAGTGAGTGGAGTGAGGTGGGATGGGGTGGGATGGGTGAGGACCGGAGTTCAAGTCTCTAAGAGGGAACTTCAAACACATATACACATAAATTATTTTAAAATAGAATTTCTATTTTGTATAAAAAAGAAAAAGAAAAAGAAAAAAGTGAGTAACTAATCTAAGACTCAAGTATACCAGCCAAGCCAATATGTTCTAATGGTACTTTCAACCTCATCTACGCTGATCAGACGTAATTAATTTATCAGGCAGCACTTCTTGTAACTGACTATTATGGTATTACCTGTTGTCAATATAACATGATATTGTTTTTGCAGGAAAAGGCAAAATCTCACCGGCAGTTATTATCGCCATTGTTGTTACAATTGCTGCCTCTGTGGTGCTAGTCATTCTGGCCTACTGTTTCCTCCAGAGGAGAGCGAGAAAGAAGTCTGATGCTATAAACGAAGAGAGTCCCAAGCAATCTGATGGTTTCCTTAATTATCATGGTGTGCTAATGCAAGTGGTTTTGTGTTCATACGATCATAGCACAATCTCCTCATTTTTAAAATTATACGTGAAGGAATCCTTTCATTATGGATGTGTTAAGCGGCACTTGAAAAACTATATAAATTAGGAATAGTAAATTCCTCTCTATTTGTAGGTTAAACTTCTAGGATGGTTGGTAATTTGTCTGAAAATGATAAAGAATATATTGATTATCTAAAAACTCTCACCTCATCATATCTGCAAACATTGATCTCTGTAATGTTATCTCTCTTGTGTTAGTTTATTTTTGGATGTTTAGCTGCAAGTGAAATATCAGCTGATTTAGCTGTAGAATCCTTGCAATTTGATTTTGTGACAATTGAAGCCGCCACAAACAAATTCTCAGATGACAACAAGATTGGTGAAGGTGGATTTGGAAAAGTTTACAAGGTATATATAAATAAAATTCGGTTCTTGCATTTTTTTTATAACTCAAAATAAGCATACATAGAAAATTTACAGCATATAAATATAAATTCTTTTTAGAAAAATTTAAAATCTTTTAAAGTGGTGATTTTATAAATTATACGAAGTAAACTATTCTAGAGCCAGTCTAAGCGTTGGACACATCCTCAATATTAATCTCACCATTTCCTTACTGAAAAATATACTTTAAACACCTTAGTAATTAACAATGCAAGAATAATGAATTTGAACAATTAACTATGCACACAATATTGACAAATAATAAAAATACTGAAGTGAAACCTTTCAAATGAAAACCACTACTAGGAGAAAATCAATCCTGTCAAAAATCACTTTTAGAGGAACAATTACATAGCTAGCAACTTACAAAATCGTTGCCTTGTCTAAATCCATGCAACCTTTGCAAATTCCTAGTTTGCCTTCCTACCATGATAGTCCCACAAAGACTAACAACTTGGTCCTAAATTTGTCTGTTTGGAGTTTATTTCATTCAGGGTGTGCTACTTGATGGGAAGGAAGTAGCTGTTAAAAGGTTCTCATCAAAGTCATTGCTAGGCTTCAAGTCCCTATGAATGATTTTAAGGCGGGAGTCCTCATGAAGATATAAAAGTCCTTTGGCAATCCGGCTAATAATGTTATAGCAAGTCTTCCAATCAAGTAACGAGCGCTTTTTCGAATTTGAAATTCAATATTAATGTTAAGTAATGACATCATGCATAAGTGTGAATTGGATAAATTTACAAGCAATCCAAAATATTATCAAGCTTATGAAAAAGAATATAGGAAGAAACAAACCAAAAATAAAAATATCAAGGCTTTTGTTGAGCATGACATGGTTGAAAAATATCAGATTTTGGAATGGCGAGGATCTTTTATGAAAAACAGAATATAGCAAACACCAAAAGAGTTGTTGGAACATAGTAAGCCACTTCTTCCTATATCTTTCTCTTCTTTTTGGTTTTAATAATAATAATAATAATAATGTTTGTATGCAAATAGCGGGTATATGGCTCCAGAATATGCAATGGAATGAGTATTCTCTGTGAAGCCAGATGTCTTTACCTTTGGTGTAATCTTGCTTGAGATTATTAGTGGGAAAAAGAATAGTGGCTTTTACGTTACAGAACATGCCCAGACACTCCTTGCATATGTATGTTAACTTTTTTTTCTCCTTGAATTAGAATTAGATAGTGAAATATGGATTGCATATATGAAATATAACTTTATTCGAAATCTAAATTGATAGGCATGGAGATTGTGGTGTGAAGATAAAGTGTTAGAGTTAGTGGATAGCTTCTTGATGGAATCATGTTCGACATCAGAAATTGTTAAGTGCATAGATATCGGACTTTTGTGTGTGCAGGAAGATCCACAAGATAGACCCACCATGTTGACTGTGGTAGCACTTCTGGGAAGTGATTCAATAGCCCTTCCTAAACCAAAACACCCAGCATTTTCTGTGGCTAAATTCATTCAGATGGATGAATTCTCTATAAATGAGCTTAGTTTTTCTAGTATTGTACCACAATGAACATGTACAACTATATAAGATCGATTGGAATTAGGTCTTGCATAATGGTGAACTTAATATTGTAGACTAAATTTCTATAAAATAGGAATAGGATACGTATTGGGAAGGAAGGTCCAATTAATTGAGCAAATGATTGTGCTGTACAAAGTTAATAGATAAGATTGTATGTTGTGTAAAAAAAAAAAATCCAATTTTCATTTATAAGAGTTATGTAATAAAGGTGATTTTTTGGGATGATTTTTTGAGAAGGGAGTTATGAACTAAGGGACGTATCTCATTGATGGGCCAGCAGGATGATTTGGACAGTCCAGAATTTGGATTTAGCAAAAAATACTCCGTACTGTTTCCCACAATAAAGAAATAGATCTCATAGGAATGTGCTTCTAGCCATATTGGCACATCCCATTCTCTTCAGTTTTTGTGTTGTGCAATTCCTTCCTACCAAATTTTAAACCAAAAAACAAATCATGATTTGTGAGTGCTATTTTCTTCAGTCAAGTCCTATATGGGAATTGATGGTTTTTAGACCCCTTAAAACACAATTGATTTAACCTAGGTAATTAGCCAAGTTGTTACTTAGTCCAATTTAACAAATCTAGGTTATCATAATCACAAAGATCATATCATGCAAAGCAGCGGAAAGATAAATAACACAAGATATGATCACCCAGGAAACCAAACCGATAAAAACATGGGGAGAATTTGACCTAGCTATCCTCAAGGTAAACTTGAATCTACTATCTTGAAAGAATCGAAGTTCATACAATAAGACTTACAAGCCTCCACGCTCGACTTCTTATTGCTACCCACCAGTAGAACTTACTAACACGACCATGTGCAAGCTCCGAATTCACGGACTCCTTCTTTCTTGGATTCACCACCAGATACAAGCACATCAGCTTGTGTTTTCTTTAAGCTTCAATGGCAGCAATCGAGTTGATCATCAAAGTGTAGATAAAATCTTCTCTTTGAAAACCCTAAGTTTGTGTAAAGGAAAGCTCCTCTAGATCTCACAAGAGATTTACACAAACAGCAATATGAGCAACCTTTAGAGAGCCTTTGGGTACAAAACCCTAAATACAAAAGAGGCACAATAGGCACTCTAATATCTCTTTCTTCCCAGTCTCAAAAACGTGGCTTAGGGTTTCCTTTATATAGTGGGAGAAGTAGATCTGAAACCCCAACCCTTAATGGGCTTAAGTTGCTATTTGGGCCGACTTAAAATTCTGCAAATACGATTTTCGATTGATCGAGTCTGTTCTTCGATCAATCGAACCAGGCAGAATATGAAGTCTTCTTCCTGCAGTTTGTATGTTCTTGAATCTTGACTTGAATCACCTTGAGTATTGTCTAATAAAATCTATAGACTCTAAGATCTATATCTAGACAAGTTTGTATTCACAATTTACCAATTGTTCTAAACATTTAGAACCTAACAGGAATCACATGTTGGATTCTTGAAGTTTACGATAAAGAGGATAATCAAGAATATAAACCAATTGTTTAAGTGAATTGAAAAACATTTAATTATTTTCGCTAATTTAAGCATACAATTATCTTTTATAATTTGATTACATGCAAGTAAATTTGATTTTATCTTTTTCCTTGCTCTTATTCAAGTGTTGTCAAAACAACTCATTTTAAATAAAAATGTCATATTTCAAAATCAATTGTTTCTTTTATAAATCAAATATAATAAAAAAAATTCATTTTACATAACTAATAAGTGCACCAACTACATATAATTAGGACATAAAAACAAATGTATTTACACTATTAATATTGAGTATAATTATATAAAACAAATTTAGATTAGTACAATGTTAGTTCCACACATGTATAATATGTCACTAAAAGGATTTAAGAAATATAAATTGTTCAGATTAATATAATAAGAAAATGAGCATATCACTTTAGGGAATTCAATTTTTTTTTTAATTATTTCAACTAATTTAAGCTTGCAATTATTTTTCATATTTTTTATTGGATGTTTTACTATTTTTTTTTTTTAATCTTTTGATGATTTTCTTTCGATGAGGAAGAATTTCATATTGTTATTTTTATATAAATTTTATGAAAATAACTATATAAATTCATTTTTTATAAATATTTTGTGCACTATCTATAATTAATACATAAAAATCAATATATTTAACCTATTAATTAATATATTGACATAAATAAAATAAAAAAATTTATGAGGTGGAAGAAAAAATGAAAAGAATTCTTATTCCTTCTTGAAGAATACCCCTTCTGGACTGAACCTTAAGACTAAGAGATTCATGCTGAGCAATGAGTACATTGCATGAGTGGGCTTTGGCCATTGGATTCGCATATGCAAGTTGTTAACCAATACAAAGGCCCTTCATATTGGTCACACTCTTCTGGACCCCACAAAAGAACTCTACGAATTTTAATTTTTGTAAAGGAAGGGAATTTCAATACTGGACAAAGAATTACGACAAAAACACTACTGTAGACCGCTCTTTCACTACACTGGAAAGTAGATCAGTTTGGCCAATGCTTCGGTCATAGTTCCACACTTCCACTCCAGTCTCCACCCATCATTGACTTTTACCACTCGGGCAGCACAACAATTTTGACCGGAATATATTCTTTAATCTTTTTCACTGTTCCATATATTTTTTTAATAAAATCCAATAATATATTTTGATGGTTTGGTTTATTGTCAGGTTCAAAAGTTTTCAAAATTCACTAATTTGTTTCTTAAATTCAATTATCTATCTAAAAATTGCTAGACTAATTAGTCATTTTTTTTAACTATTTTAAGGACTAAGTTAACTTTAAAAACCAAATTAATCAGTTTGAAAAAGTCTTGATTTTAATTAGTAATAGCCCAAATCTCAATTATGTTAATGAAATTTACTCTTTTCTTTTATTTTTTTTCTTTTTTTTTTCTTTGGTAATCCCTTCTAGAAAAGAATAAGGACATATAAATTATTAAAAGTTTGACTTGCATCATGGCCAAAGTCCCAACCTTATCCTCACGCAAATGCTTGCATATTCTACGCCCTTGATATCTTACCCTCGGATCCCTATTTTGTTTTTAAGTTAGAAAATACTTTCACTGGCACAAAGTAAAACAGAAAACTACAAATTAAAGACAATAACTAAGAGAGAAAAAATATCACCATCTCCATCTTGTGGACAACAAACAAGAATTCCAGATATTTGATATGTGGACTAAACTGTAATAACATATTTCCTTCTTTTTTCTGTAATTTTTTTTTTTTAAATTTATAACATTTTTCTCACGTGTATCAAGTTATTATAAGACATGTGGAACAAAAAAACAAAACAAAACAAAAAATCATCTCCATGACAACATTTCCTTATCAAAAATCTTATCAATTCTCACTACATCAATATAAACTGAAAATCAGGTAGAGTAGACACAAAAGAGGAAGAGACCGAACTATCAAATGACTTCTTTGAACTCCATGACCCTTCTATTCATTTCCATGCTTAGCCTTAGCTTCCTCAGCCGTACCACTACTCATGCAGCTGACCCAGTTCACCTCAAAGAGGTATGTGCTAACACCACTTTCAGCCCCAATAGCATCTACCAATCCAATCTCAATTCCCTCCTCTCTTCGCTCTCCTCCAACGCCACACAAAACCTCGAATTCTACAACACAACCAGCGGCCAAAACACTCCCAACCCCGTCTACGGCCTCTTCCTCTGTCGCGGCGACGTAACCCCTCAACTCTGCCAAGAATGTGTAGCTGCGGCAGTGAAAGAGGTAACCAAGAAGTGTTCAAGAGAGAAAGTCGCTGTGATATGGTACGATGAGTGCATGTTACGTTACTCAAACCGGTCTTTCTTCTCTACCGTGGACGAAAAACCAAGGTTCGCCCTGTTGAACACGCAGAATATCACTGAACAGGATAAGTTTAACAAGTTACTAGCAAAGAGTATGAACGAGACTGCAGCACAAGCATCTAATGCTCCTATTGGTGCCAAAAAGTATGGGACCAAGGAAGTGAGTATCTCTGCTTTTCAAACACTGTACAACCTTGTACAGTGCACAGCGGACTTGTCCAGAAACGATTGTAGTACTTGTCTTCAAGCTGCTATAAAGCTTCTTCCATGGTGTTGTAGTGGAAAGCAAGGGGGAAGAGTTATTTTTCCTAGTTGCAGTGTTAGGTACGAATTGTACCCTTTTTACAGGATGGAAAATGCGACACTCCCACCTGCACCAATTCACCCATCTTCACATACAGGTTCTGTAACTGGACTTTTGACTGCTTTTTCCTTTTTCTCTTATATTATTGGCAATTGAGTGATGGGGCTTCAATTTTTCAAGGCATACTTTATGAATCTTTGTTTATGTTGGGTATGATTTTAATGCCGGTCATATTCTCCCATTAAAGAATTGGAAACATAGCTTTAACTTGTACAGAGTCAGGACCAATTGTTTCTCCAAAAAAAAAAAAAAAAATGTCAGGGCCAATTAAGTGAGTTATAAGTTATAGAAGTAGGTAAGTGACCATTCTATTGCCTACCAATATGGTTCGGTGAGGGGTAGAATGGTAGACCCAACCATTTGCAGAGCTCATGCCCAGCTATGATTCAATTTGCTAGTGCAAATCGTCATTTAGCGAAGAAAGTATTTCTTGTAAGTGACAGTTACACTAAAAGCCGAGTATAAGTCACATATATAAAACAACCTAACAAGTGAATAGCATGTGAATTGTTGGGAATACAAATCCTCAGTATCATTTTTTATTTTCCACTAATCACAATTTGATATGTATTTGTTTAACTTTCTTTATAAAATAGTCCAAATTTAAAATGGAAAAAAAAATATAAACATGATAAATTGTAATTGGTGTAACATAAAGTAAAACAGAAAAAGTAATACAGTAAATTTGTATTCAAAAGTTAGAGTTAACAACTTTGCAATAAATAAATATATTACATGGCATTTATAAAGTGAGTTTTTTATATGGGTGGTTTGGCATTCCTACATTTTTCAATTAGTGATCAATTAATGAGAGTGATGCAGTTTTTTTTTTTCTTCTTCAGGACGACCAATTAGTAAAACCAGTAAGTTGACTGTGCGATGCGTGGATAACGTTATAATATTTTATATAATATGGTTTTAAAGAATATTGTACATATATTATAGTATAATTGTTGTAGAATTTTGTTAATAATGAGTTCACCATAAGAAGAAATAATTATAAATTGCACACACATATATATTATAATTATTCAGTTTAAGTAATGAGAAATTAAAAAACAACTTTGGAGGAATATTATAGAATAAAAGTTTATATAAAATGTGTCTTTCTCTTTCTCCTTAATTCTAAAACAAAATACACATATCAAACATCCACAATCAATCACATCTTTTACAAAACCCACAAATCTACAATGTTTGACCTTAAATCAAAATTGAAATTGCTGTTATCACTCAATATAAAATGCATGCCCCTCCTTCCTTGGTTGTAGCCAACTCATACGGGTTAGAATCATATGAGACAACAATTTTAGAGCTAGGTAGGTGTTGTCAAAAGATTGAAGATAAATGAAATCATTTTTGGTCTATTATATTTGACATGAGATAACATGAAGAGCTATGGGTAGGTATATATAAAAGAGCAAAAGTGCAAGAGATGAAAACGGTGAATTGAAATGCAAAGAATATTGTGTGTATGCGTGAGTGAGGAAAAGTCTTGATATATTGAACCAAAAGATACAAATAATATTTACTTTTTTAATTAGAAAAGTCTTGAAATATTGAACCAAATAAAAAAAAATTTTAATATTTAATTTGTTCTAATCTCTGATGTGGCACTTGAAAATATTTCAATTCTCTTTGTTAAGAATGTGCCACTTGACAGAATCTCATACTTTCCCACATGAGGCATCTGCTTTTATATATACTAGCTTGTAACTAATACAAATTCTCTATACCATATTTTGTGTTCCATTTTATGTTCCACCAATCACAACTTGTCATAAGTTTATTTTTTTTCCATTTTAAAGTTTGGATATTTTATAAGGAAAGTTAAAAAAATACATGGCAAGTTGTGATTGGTGGAACATAAAGTGGAATACAAAAAATGATATAGAAGATTTGTATTTGCTTGTAACCTCATGCATATGCATAGATACATTTAAAAATATACAATAAGATACATAGTATAATTCCTATATATATAATTTAAATACTATTGATAGTCATTATTATATTTTGTTAACTCTTTAAAAACTCTTGTAAGAATATTATTAGGTATAAAATGTAAACTGTCCATATTTATTTATTTATTACTTCTTAATTTTTGTTATTGTGAAGCACTTTTTTTTTTAATGATTCATTTATACTAGATGTTTTGGTTTTTGTACTCAATAACTCACTTGGATGAATATTTATGATGTGGTCCCACATTTGATTCTAAAATTATAAAATAAAACTCTATCTAAAAATAAATAATTTAGGACACATGACGTAAAATTAGAGTCTAATTTGAAATTCTAATTGGACTTTCTCTAAACTTTGCTTGTTAATATATATAAATATATATATATATATATATATATATATAAATATATATATATATATATATATAAATATATATATATATATATATATATATATAATTATAAGATTGGGGAGAAAATTGCCCCCTCTCCCCCCCTATATATAGGAGTGTGCAAACAATAACCGGAGCCGACAAGACCGACCGGCGCCGACCATCCCGCACCGCCACTGGCACCGACCGATGGAGCCGACGCCGGCGAGCGGAACGCGAACGGAGCTCCGATGCCGGTGCGGTGAGGACGTCGGAGACGCAAAGCACACACCGAGGCAGAGCCGAACCGAACCGATACAAACAGAGCAAACTTTCAGATCTTGAATACGGCATCGTTTAGGTGTATGAGTATCCATTTCAAATTTCTTAGTTCTTACTACAATGTCGTCGTTTGGGTTATTATTTATAAAAAAAAAAAAAAAAAAACACTGAAACTTGAAAGTCTGAAACAGCACCGTTTGATGCTAGGTTTTCAGACACGCCTAAGTCCCAACTATAAATACCCTTTGTTATGTCTCATAGCCCTTAACTCTCTCTCTCTCTCCGCTCTTGCCGCCAGTCGCCTCTACCAAGTCTAGCCTCTCGCTGTCTCGCCGGCTTGAGTCACGCCTGCAGGCGCAGCAGCAGCTCATCGGTAAGCCATCAACTCCTTTCCTCTTCGCTGGACAGTGGACACGCATCATTGACTCATTGAGTTGGGTTTGTAGTTTATAAGTTTATATGATTCTCTTTTTTTTTTTTTTTTTTTTTTTTTTTGCTGAATAAGTTTATATGATTCTCTTGGTTTGACTGTTTGAGACTTTGAGTAGTCTTACACTTGATACTGATAGTGAATAGTGATACTTTGTAGTTTATAAGATACTCTTGGTTTGACTGTTTGGTTTGACTGTACGTTGAGTAGTTAATTTATGAAATATGGCCGGATTCCTTCTTGCTCTCTTGCTTATAATTGTAAATTTATAATGCTTGTAGTTTAGTTAATTTATACTGTGTAGTAAATTTATTTAGTTAGTTTTTAGTTTATTTATTTATTTAGTCGGTTTAGTTAATTTATACAGTGCAGTTAATTTATTTAGTTAGTTTTTAGTATATTTATTTATTTAGTCAGTTTAGTTAATTTATACAGTGTAGTTAATTTATTTAGTTAGTTTTTAGTTTATTTATTTAGTCAGATTAGTTAATTTATACCGTGTAGTTTTATAATGCTCTCTTGCTTATAGTTAATGCTTATAAGTTTAGATTTTATCAATTTTTCAGCACTTATTTGTCACACTCACAGTCTACTAAGTAGTAAGCACTAACTTTTAGCATACAAACTAAAAAATGTTTTTTTTTTTTAATATTTCAAACCGATCAAACCGACTAAACCGACCGCAAAAAACTGCACCGCTATAGGTCAAAAAACCGACCCTAACGGTATGTATCGGTTCCAATTATGAAAAAACCGATCTTTATCGGTTCGGTAATAAATTTACAAAAAAACCGCCTCTACCGAACCGCGCACACCCCTACCTATATATACACATATAAAAGATTGGGGAGAAAATTACCCACCCCCCCCCTCCCCCGCGTGCGGTCAAGGGTGAACCCGTATATTCATGTTTTTCTTTTGTCATTGGTTTGTAAGTGTAAGGATTATTGCGTTCATAAAAAAAAAAAAACGTGTAAGGATTATTGTATGATTAAACACACAACTAATCTCTTCCTTACTTTATTTATTTATTTATTTAAAAAGTAATAATTCTATTATTCCTTACTTTATTTATTTATTTATTGAAAAATTAACAATTCTATTGTACGATGCCTAAGTTGAATAAGGGTTGTTATTCCATACTCTGGGAGTATACTCCTTCCCTCTCACAAAGGAGTGGGTCCCACTCCCCGGGTATACAATAATTTTCAGTTGAAATAATCGGTTTTTGACTCAACCATCATGGTTATTCCATTTGGTAGATTTATTGGGACATCCTTCCCTCCCCAATATGTCTTCTATGCATCCAATCGATGCATTCAACCTCTCATTGTTTGTGAACTCCACAATCATATGGTAACCACATTCTATGAAAAAGATAATGCATATATCATATGCATATGATACATTTTCTTCCTTATTTTCTATTGATCAACTTTCTCATAAAAAATAATAAATAAAATTAAAAGCCGATTTCATGGGTACAGGTACAACATTTTTTGAAAAACAAAAGTACAACATGACTAGGATACGGTAATTAATTAATTAATATTTTTTTGGGTATATTTTAAATATTTTTGGAAATAATATTTTATTTTAGGTTTTAAAATTAACAATAATAAAATTCTTGAAATTTTTTTAAAATTAATTTAAAGGCAATAATAAATATTGAAGAAGTACAATGACATCCATACAATGTTGTTTAAAGTACAAACTAAGAGTTCAGTTAAACTAAACACTTAAGTTGCACAAATACGCACACGAGTATGAGTACAAATACTTGACCATTTTAGCCATGTCCATGGAACATAGGATTAGACCTAATTAATTATTAGGCAGCTCTCTCCTAAGGGACTATTGTACAGTTGTCAATAAAACATGATATTGTTTATGCAGGAAAGAAAAAAATCTCAACGGCAACAATAATCGTCATTGTTGTTCCAATTGCTGCTTTGGTGCTAGTCATTCTGTCCTTCTGTTTCCTAAAAATGAGAGCAAGAAAGAAGTCCAATGCAATAAAGGGAGAGAGTTTTAAGAAATCTGATCAAATCCTAAATTATCAAGGTACGTATGCAAGTGGTCTTATGTTCACATCATATATATGTCACTGTCTTCTCATTTTCATGTCCACGTGAAGGAATCGATTCGTTAAACTGGTTTCTTAAGCCGAATGCGAGGACAGATTGTAATTTGTCAGAAAATTATAGAACCTATTGATTATGTTCAAACTCTCACCTCATGATATCTGCAAACATTGCTCTTTCTAGTGTAATCTCTTACGTTCATTTTTCGGATGTTTAGCTGCAAGTGAATTAACAACTGTAGACACCTTGCAATATGATTTTGGGACAATTGAAGCCGCCACCAACAAATTCTCAGATGACAACAAGATTGGTGAAGGTGGATTTGGTAAAGTTTACAAGGTACGTAGAATCAATATAATCTTAAGGTATAAATCAAAATTTATTTCTTGTGTTTTTTCTTCTTCTTTTCCCTTTGATTTTTTTTGTTTTTGTTTTTGGTAGTACTCAAATTAAGAATCTGCAGAAAATTTACTGCATACAAATATAATCAAATTTAGAATTTGAAACTTTTTTGAAGTTGGGATTTAATAAATTCTTTGAATTAAACTATTCTAAAGCCAGTTCAAGTACGTATGTTACCAGGGTACACTTCCTAGTGGACAAGTTATAGCTGTGAAGAGGTTAGGGAAAAGCTCTGGACAAGGAGTCAAACAATTTAAGAATGAGGTTGAACTACAAGCCAAGCTTCAGCACAAAAATTTAGCAGGGGTTTTGGGATTCTGCTTAGAAGGAGAAGAGAAGATACTCATCTATGAATTTGTGCCCAATAGAAGCCTTGACAATTTTATATATGGTTTGTGCATCAAAACACACATCCAATAGTGTTATGTGAATAGAATTGCATCATTGATGTGCATTTGCAATTCTTTAAATCTTATTAGATTTTTTTTCTTTGATGAACTTTTAGATTCAAAAAAACAAGGACAATTGGATTGGGCAACACGATATAAGATTATAAGTGGGATTGCTCGAGGAATTCAATATCTTCACAAAGATTCTCAACTTAGAATTATACATCGTGATCTAAAAGCTAGTAGCATATTGTTAGATGCCGATATGAATCCAAAAATTTCAGATTTTGGTATCGCACGGATTCTTGAAGTTGATCAAACTCAAAAAAATGCGAGTAGAATTGTGGGGACATAGTAAGTTCCAAATTGTTTTCTTCTATCTTGCATCATTAGAAATTAATGGATTTATTCAAGTCCCATTCCATCTAATGAATCACTGAAATAAAATATTAAAAAATAAATAAAAATGGTCATTTTGATCAGCATAGTCATGAGGCTCCTAATTGTCTTTTAGTAACACTGTTATGTTTTTGGTGTTGGTTTGCAGTGGTTACATGTCTCCAGAGTACGCAATGCAGGGAGAATATTCTGAGAAATCTGACGTGTACAGTTTTGGTGTCCTAGTCCTAGAAATTATCACTGGTAAAAAGAATAGTGACTTTGAATCAGAAGGGGCTGAGGACCTCCTAAGCTATGTGAGTATAAACCATATAGTGTGATTTCTTCTCCTCTCTTAATGCCAATGTCACCACTTGTATTGTAGCATGACATTTTAAACACTACTTGATAAAATGTGCAGCTTTGGATACATTGGAGGGACGGGAGGCCCTTGGAATTATTGGATCCAACTTTGGAAGGTTTTTATTTAATAGATGAAGCCATTAAATGCATCCACGTTGGCTTATTATGTGTTCAGAAAGATCCAGCTGACAGACCAACTATGGCATCAATAGTTCTCACACTTAGTAGCCACTCTGTCAGTCTACCAACACCGCTACAACCAGCATTTTTCCTTCGCAACACAGACCAGAACTTGCCGCAAATGTATATGGAGTCTGATCAATCTACTAGCATGTCCATATCATGGTCTATCAATGATGAATCTGTTACTGAACCACACGCACGATAATCTACAGAAGCAGGAATGCACAAGCCTTTATGCAATTGGGTGAGCAGAATGTTTTGAGTTAAAACATTAGATTTAGTGGGTGTATTTACAATAAAGTAAGCAGATTGCTGTCTATTCGCCTGGGGGAGTCTGAATGTAAATATTTTATGTATTGGGCAAAACTTCCGTACAGTGCTCCGTTGGATGGGGGCACAATACAAATATGTAATCAGTTTTAGACACGCACCATGTCATGTCCAATAAGCTAGTGTACTCGACACATGTCAAACCCTTTAATATTTATAGTTTAGGAATTCAAGAAGATAGTTAGTAATTGGTATAATCTACTGTAATGAGTAACATAATAATAGATGTTAGGGTTTTAGACCCTAGTTGTCTCAAATTTTATCAAATCTTAGCCAAATAATTAATTAAATTAATTATGCATGCATGAGATTTGAATCAAATAAACATAGATCACATGAACACCAAGAATGATGACTTCTTTTGAAATTGTGGATTCAAAATAAAAAATTTATGGAGGATTTAACCTAAACAATTCTCAAGGCAATATATCCATTAAATAGAATCACAGTTTATATAATAGATTTAACACTAAATCTAATGCTACCTCATATAGTACTTACTGGTGTGACTGCATGTAACTCTAAATTCATGGACTCTTCTACAATGGACTGTTGCACACAAACTCTCTTATTTGTGACTCAAAGAATTCCACTTGAAGATTTTGACCAACAGATGTTGTAGACTATATTTCTCTATGGCTTCATATAGATTTGCACTATGGCACCAACAATACCGTGTTGATCTTTCTCTATGTCCTTTTGAACTCTCACTATTTTGACTAGCAACTAAT
Source organism: Quercus lobata (assembly GCF_001633185.2). Classification (NCBI taxonomy): domain Eukaryota; kingdom Viridiplantae; phylum Streptophyta; class Magnoliopsida; order Fagales; family Fagaceae; genus Quercus; species Quercus lobata. The sequence goes on from NC_044908.1 coordinate 75,819,151, forward strand.
GGAGGCTTAGGTCTATTTTGAAAGTCTCTAGTATAGTGAGATTGAGAGAAACTTTGTTATCCATATCATAGCCATAAAAATGGTGATTTCTTTCTTTGAAAAGCCTTTCTAGGAATGGCTTATAATGTCCTTTTAATAGTACAACAAATGGATCACGAATCAGTCTTGAAATGAGAAAGTTATGGGCTTTTTTACGTTTCAGATTTTTGCTGATATCACAATCTCGATCGATCAAACTAGGTGTCGAGCCAGTAGTTAAACTAACAGAAAATTTGTTTTCTTGCTTTGAAATTGATTCTTTCTTGATCCAAACTTGGGTCTTTGTTTTACACTTTGAAGTACACCTTTAACATATTTATGACTCACCAAAAACACTACAAATATATTACAATTGATCTTGCAAACCTAAAAATATGGACTCTACAATAGATATTTTCCTAACAAAAATAATTGTTAACGTCACAACTATGTTCCCCTAGCCAAAGTTATCAACTTCATTCTAGTGGCCATTGTAGTTTATCCATTAGAGTGAGACATTTCAAAATCGGTTTATTTCAATGTACTATTTCAAGGTTCTGGTTTATCCATTAGAATGAGATATTTGGATATCGGTCTATTTCAATGTACCATTTATAGTTTATCTATGGCAATCTTTTTTGAATTTTGGGATTAATTTTTTGTTTCTAGTTTTTTGTTTTAACTTCTTTGTTATGTACAAAATTTTCAGTTCAATTTATTTATTTATTTATTTATTTATTTATTTTTAAGTATAACTATGCATTTTCGTGCCTTGGATGTACAATAATTATTAGAACACATAAAATAAATAAATAAAAAACTACAACTTTTGCAACAACTATCCATGTAAAAGACTGAATGATGGATAAGAAGTGGTGTGTTCATATAAAAATAACAAACAACCAGCTGACTCGGCCAATGATAGCTTGCCATATAGGATGGTTGTGGCAAAAGTTGTTATATGATACTAGAATTACTCTTAATGTAAAAAATAATAATAAATAAATAAACAAAAACTTTTCATTGCACATTAAATCAAAAGATCTAAACAATGACTTGCCAATTGCTATCACGACTTTTTAAAATATATGGACCAACAACTTTGATATATGTGTATTTTTCAAGTGAAAAGGATAAATTTGTTCTTTCAAGCCCCATCTCTACTCCATTTCTCTCTCCCAATGGCCAAACAAAACATCGGCAGAAATATCACCCAAGCTCAGGCAATATTGTTCCTTCCATTACAAATACTTAGGGGCTATTTGGTTTTTGTGTTTCCATCACCCATAACTCTGTTTTCATCATCCATAACTCAAAACTGGTGGGACCTCAGAGAGAAAGCTTGTTTGGATGTGTTTTCAAGTTTTGTTTCCATCACTCAATTCTCTAATTTTTTAGGGATGAGTTATGGAAACTGAAAACAAATTTTAGGTGTTTTCAAGTTATTAAAACTTAGTTTCCATTGGCATTTTCATAATTAAACACACATGAGTGGGACCCACAGTCAAAGCAAAGTCACACTAGCGCGTCTTTTGATGGCTCTCTTCAACGGCTCTCTTCACACTTCACACTACCAGATCACAACTCCATTTTCATACTAGCACAAATTTGAATCGATTTTGTCTTGCATCTGTAGATAATTTGGGACATTTGACTATAATTATTGAATATAATTTTCGAAGTTGGCATACCAAAATTTATGGGTTTTTATTATAGATTATTTGGGCGCAAATCTATTATTTGCTTCTCACTTAGGCAAAGTCTTTGGTAGAAAATTCACGAGCTAAGCAAGGGAGAGATCCGAAGAGTGCCTCGGTTTCGGCTAGACTTCTCGATGTCTAATGGGTTTCGACTGGGCTGGGCTTCTTCGAAAAGGACACCTTTTCTTTGGCTGTGAAGAAATGAAACTCCAAACGTACCACTTGAGAGATGACGAGGAAGAGAAAAAGTAAAACAAATGGAGCAAATTTATTTAAGGTTAAGAGAGGTGGATGAGAGGAGTAAAGGAGGTTGTTGGAGTAATGGCTAAGAAGAGAGAAGAAGTACCGTTGTGAAGAGTCAGAAAGAAAGAAAGAAGAAAGGTCTGACTACAGGCTTAGGTATGGGTCTCACAAAAAAAAAAAAAAAAAAAAAAAAAAATAGTGATGAGAAGCTGAAAATATGTGCCAAACGGGTGGGGTTTAGGAAATTGGGGTATTTTAAGTGATAAGTGATGAGTGATGAAAATTAAGTGAAGAGTGATGAGTAATGAAAAAAAAAAAAAAAAACCAAACAGCCCCTTAATAACTTTCCTGTGAATTATCTAAAGAATCTAAACCGAATTTTACAAGTTGAATCTCAAATGGTCATTGATGACTGATGAGGTATTATAGCTCCTTCCATCAAAATTAACATAAATATGTCAAATGATAGGATAATTTTTGGGTCCCAAATAAATTCATCAAATATGCTATTTATTATATATTTATAGTCAAAAAAATTGATGCAAATAGTTTAATTAATTTAAATATGGATGAAATAGTTTCTCATCATCTTTGTATATGAATAAAAATTTACAAATGTTTATTGGTAAAAAAATATGACAAAAATATTCTCATTTTGTTTATGTTTATATTTAAATTTTCTGTTTATGTTCAAGGTTTTTTTATTTAAATTTTATCTCAATAAATAATTCTAAATGTTATTATCCTTAGACATATATATGCAAGCTTTAAATTCTCGATGAAAGAAAATCACATCCTTCATCAAACCCCACAAGTGGTTGATGTCATTTTACAGTGTGCGACAAGTATATAATCCATACTGCATATATAGCATCACCTCAGTTTATACCTTTGTCATTGCATGATCTTGATTAGTGAGAATAGAATTAGGTTTTTACTCTTGTGTTCATTTAATAAGTTTCCAAAAAGCCGCTTTAATGATCTTGCAATTTCATCTTATACCAGTGAACCCCAAAACTCCAAAGATGACACAATACTCGTAAGGTGACGGTCAATTGGGTGGTATTTTTCATTTCAGTTTAAGATAAAGACCAACATAAACATAGACATAAAGTTAATTGTTTGTATATGAATATTCATGAAAAATAAAAAAAAAAAATTAAAGAGATTTGAAAGGTAATTATAACGTTGATTTATTTTCTACTTTTTATCATTAATATAAAATTCTACTTCTTATTTACCTTTTCTCCCCCACTAACTTACTAATAAAGTGGTATATTGGTGTGTGTGAGAGTGCTTTTTTTCTTTAGCACACAGGCCCAAGGATCCTGGGTCAAATAGTTGTAGTTTGGTGGACTGGGCTCGATTCACCGCAGCTAAATGGGGGCTGATTACGAACCAAGTTGTGCGCAAGTCACATAAACCTCCTCAAGGCAAAAATGCGATTCCTCCTAAGCAATAAAATACCATTATAAGTGTTTTAGTATCATAAAATGACCATTTACTCTTACAAAATAAGTAAAATAGATGTTCATAATATTCACAATGAGAAAGAGATTGAAATAGAATATTTAAGACTTATCTTTTATCGTATAAACATTTTAAAGAATTCCTTCACTTGGTACCTCGGGCGTACTGTCGTGGGATCCCGGGGCGTATTAGGCCTATAAGAACCTAGAATCTCTGGTTCTCTGCACTATACAATCTTTCTCCATGCTTGTTATGCAATGGAGTTTTGTCATTTCCTTTTACCTCTATAGGTCCTACACAAGAACAACTATACAATGCACATATCTTCAAATAATTGTTAGTTTCTTAGATTAGGATATATATATATATATATATATATTAATACATATACATATATGTAAATGAATTTCATAAGAATGATTCAGCCACGAGGATCCTGGCCCCAATTCTCACAGATTTAGTGCTTTTGCACAAGACTTGTGGGATTTGGAACTCAAGTCTGAGTGGCTTTGCTTGGGCAAAAGACTTAGCTTTACAAGCAAGAATATATGTATTGAGCAGCAAGAAGCAGTAAAGGAAGATAATATGATAAATAAATATGCAAAGTAATTGTTAGAAATCCTCAAATCAATATGAGATATTTCATTATTTTTCTTGATTGTGGATTACAAATGTGCTCACTAAGACGTGATACAAGGTTCAAATAAGCTCAAAAATTACAGACTTCGATGGCTATCCAAGCCTCTAAGACTTGCAAAGTTTGAATCCTTTTGAATCCAAGTATGTGCTATAGTGGCTATTTCTGGGATACCGGGAGACATTAGTGGCTGTTTTTGGGATACCGGGAGACATTCCTCTGTTTTTCTTAAATTTTACAGAGTTCTAATGACTCTGTTATAATATTCTTCCTACTGAAAATCCCCCCCCCCTCTTCAACATGGGTTTTCTCTTCCTTTTATAGTGTGTTTTCTAAGGCTCCAAGGTACTAGTGATTTCTCTCTTTTGCCCCTCAGAGCTCGTGCTGTGACAGCTTCTTAGGGGCTGGTCTCTTCTCTTTTTTCTCATGGTTTTCATCTCTTAGTACTGTTTCTCTAAAAGTCACTTGCTAACTTTCCATTCCGGGGTGTCCTTGGGCAACTAGCCTTCAATCTCTCTTCCTTCAAGATTTCTCACTTTTCAGACTCAGCTGTTGGTTGTATTTCCTTGCTGTCATTATTCCCAAATAGTTGGAATCTTTTACTGCTGAGTTGAAAGTTCTCTTCCAGTCACTTCTACGTATGATTTTCTCATTCTTGGTTCCTTGTGGTACAGCTCCTTTGTTCATGAATGTTTGCTTTATGCTTTCTGATTCTTTGCTGCACCACTGAGTACTTGAGAAGGACATCTCTGTTCTTCATTTCTTGTATTTCGTGGTACCTTTCTTAAGTTGTCTCAATCCCACAGTAGCTGTGCTGCATTACTTGAGGATCCCGGGCCTCTGGTAGCCTCTGGGTATCCCGGCCCAGTTCTTTCACTGGATTTTGCTGGACTTTTTAATGACCTTTTTGCTGAAAATCTGAACATAAATAGGGCCTTAATGTTGATTCTTCTTGCTGCTTGAATTGGACCTTCTTTATTTTTCATGGAATGGGCTTTCTTGTGAAATTTTAGCATTCAACAGTGTGAAAATTCAATTCTTTTTAGTTGGAAAATCCCAATAATTGTGGTGGAGAAAAAAATATTGAAAATCATAACTCAATTGGAGAAACAATAAATTAATATGTGATGAAGGAAACATAAAGCAGAGAGAAGTAGTCAATATGAAACTAAAGTCGTTAATAATTTACCATTGATGTTTGAAATGAGCTTAAGGTAACACTTTAATAAATTTGAATTAGTGCTACAAGAAAGAACCAAAGACCATTTATAACTAGTCTTTTGAATGCATCTTGAAAATACTTCATTCCTGAAAAGTTTTCAAAATGCATTCAAATGAATCATGAAAATACTTCATTATCTTTTTGTGCATATAGCCTAAGATTGATAGAGGAAAATTAACATCCAATATCAGAATTGTGAATCATTTGTTAGGGAGGATAATCATTGTTTCCCTCACCAAATGTTCAAGTACTATAGCACTAGGAGAAACACTAACACTTTCTTAGAGCCTAAAGACTGAAAGTTAAATGTCTCTTACATTTATAGTCGAAAATTGATTTGTTAATAGTATAATTAATTCAAATATGGATGGAATAGTTTATCACATATTCCCATATTTATATATGATTTTAAAAAATAACATATTTGTTTTAGTACATATGTTTATGTTTATATTTATTTTCATGGTGCTTTTTAGTAAATAATTTTTAATTATTTTTATTTTTTTATACATAGATGTAGATACCGTATTTGGTCCGACCTCATTAGGTTTTTACTCTTCATTTTAATATTCAAAGGCAAAAATTAGACTTGAGTTGATGAAATTATTGTGGAAATGAGAAATTTGGCAATTAAAGGTTTGCCATTAAAATGTGCTTTATTTCTTAAATTGGCAATTGTTTCCCCCTTGAGATGCATTAAAGATCATATCTGACATTACTAGAGTTTTCAGGACGGCTCTGATGAGCTACATTTGGGATGGAAATTAATCTTAGCATGTACTCGAAGCTACCATTTAATGTAGTAATTTAGCTGGATTTTTCAAGAAATGCTTGTCACTAGTTTTAATTGGGTCCAACAGTTCTACATTTATTTTAATTTGGTCCCTTGATATTTATCTCTTGATTAATCTATCTAACTATCCTGACATTTTATTGTGTATTTAAGGTCGGTTGATTTTTGGTGAGTGTCAAAAAGGGATGGAATTGGATTGATGATAAATGGCTTGCAATTATTTCTAGACTATTCCCCAAGTAACAAGTTTGGACACATCTGCCAGCTCATTGTTGTCCAACACATAATTCATGCTTGGACAGCACGCAAGACTCAGTACTACACTCCCACACATTCCTTATTTCAGCAAGGAATAGGACCACAAAAAGGGGGTTTGAGACCCATGGTTTTGGCAGAGAGAGGAAATCTCTCTATCCCTCCCTCATTTTCTCTCCATTTTTCCTCAAAAATTCGAGAGAGAGGCTGAAGAAAAGAGTGAAAAGGGAAGTAGCAAGCACAAGGCTTCCATGAGATCTACAGAGAACCACATCACAAAACCATGAGCTTCCAATTCACCTAAGTTGACAAACTCAAATTTATTTTGATTTGTCTCTGTAATGTCTGGCACTACAATTAACCTGTCCTTATACATAACTTGTTCATTAAATATCACATTTCTACTTTTGATGATTTTCCTGTTTTGTTCATCCCAAAACCTATAGCCAAATTTCTCATCACCATAGCCAAGGAAAAAACATATTTAAGACTTTGCATCAAGTTTACTACGAGCATCAGAATCAATATGAACATAAGAAACATAACCAAAAACTTTTAAATGGGAAAAATTTACCTCTTTACCGCTCCAAAACTCCTTAGGATGTTTGAACTCCATGGGAATTGATGGTCCTCGGTTTATCAGGTAAGCTGCAGCGATAACATTATCAGTCCAAAAAATTTTTGGTAGTCCAACATACAACCTCATACTCCTAGCACGCTCATTGAAAGTTCTGTTCATGCACTCAGCCACACCATTTTGTTGTTGTGTCATAGGAATGGTTTTCTCCATCCTAATTCCTTGTACAGCACAATACTCACTGAACCCTCCATCTATGTACTCTTCTCCATTATTTGACCTCAAACATTTTACTTTCAAACCTATTTCTGTCTCAACCATGGCCTTCCACATCTTAAAAGTTTTAAATACATCAGATTTATTTTTCAGAAAATAAACTCATACCTTTCTGCTTGAGTCATCAATGAAAGTGATATAATATCTTGAACCTCTAAGGGATGCAACTGGAGAAGGCCCCCACAAATCAATGTGTACTAACTCCAATTTTTCAACCTTTGGTGTTTTGCCAGTTTTCAAGAAGTTCACATTTTTCTGCTTTCCTAAGATGTAGGTTTCATACATGTCAAAATCAACGGACTTCAATTTTGGTAGTTTCCCTTTTGACAGCAGCATCTTTGTTCCTTTCTCACTCATGTGACCAAGACTACGGTGTCATAGGCTTGTATCAGTACTTGCTTCAGCAACTGCAATTGTGTCTCTTGGACTTGAGGTCATATATAAAGTACCAGTCTTTTTTCCACAAGCCAATACTCTGGCTCCCTTTTTAACCTTCCATATACCACCAACAAATAGTATTACATGCCCTTCATCATCAAGTTGTCCAATAGAAATCAGATTCCTCCTCCAGTCAGAAATATGTCAAACCTTCTCTAGTAACCAAACAAACCCATTGGGCAACAATATCCAGACGTCTTCCATACCCACAACATCCAAGGCTGCACCATTAGCCAAATATGTAATGACCCAAGGAAAAGCGCTAGCCACATCTGCGTTATACCTCAAAAGGACTAGTCACAATTGAGGCTCTTTGTAGTTGTTAATAAAGCCCAGTTCAACCTAGTAAATACCCGATGTGGGACTTATCATACATCCACACACATCACACAATCAATTAAATTGAGGCATCACAATCTCCCCCACTTAAATCCCTAACGTCCTCATTAGGGCCAACTTTGTGGGATAGTGTCTCTGAGCCCACATGGGATTATTGGACCGGCTTTGATACCATATGTAACGATCCAAGGAAAAGCGCTAGCCACATTTGCGCTATACCTCAAAAGGACTAGTCACAATTGAGGCTCCTTATAGTTGTTAATAAAGCCTAGTTCAACTCAGTAAATACCCGATGTGGGACTCATCACACACCCACACACATCACTCAATCAATCAAATTGGGGCATCACAATCTCCCCCACTTAAATCCTTAACATCCTCATTAGGGCCCACTTTGTGGGATAGTGTCTCCGAGCCCACACAGGATTACCGGGCTGGCTCTGATACCATATGTAACGACCCAAGGAAAAGCGCTAGTCACATCTACGCTATACCTCAAAATGGCTAGTCACAATTGAGGCTTTTTGTAGTTGTTAATAAAACCCAGTTCAACCCAGTAAATACGCGATGTGGAACTCATCACACATCCACACACATCACACAATCAATCAAATTGGGGCATCACAATTGCTAAAAGAAACGTTTCAAATATCATTTGGAGAATAGGAATACGACTTTAAAATTACTTGGTTTTAACAAATTTAAAGGACAAGAACCTTTTTAGAAAGCTTACATTGAAACTCAATTATTTTTGAAAAATAGTTTAGTTTAGAAATCATCTTTTAAATAAGATTTGGACATTCAAGACATTATTTAAAATTCAAAGTTTCTCTTTAAAACGATGTAAAAATAATGCTTTCAATAAACTTTAGAAAACGTAAGCTTTAAAAAAAAACATGTCTTTTGAAAATTTTTAACTTCTAAGAACCTAAAGAATAAAACTTGTGCATATTATGCATAATTACTTACAGCACTTGAATCCCTCTGAAAGTCCAGTCGAAACAACCTACAAAGGCCTCAAAACACTCTTAAATAAGACCTATATTCAATCATAGAAATTACTTACTATCCTCTACAAAATATAAAACTTATTGAATTATACAAACTGACTCATTAGGAAAAATACTGTGCTGAACTGATAACACTTTAACACTAAAATGAAAGTTTCTCTAACCAATAATATTCCCTTGCATTAATCAAAACTCATATTGCCATGAGGAAGGCAGTAGCCAAAATATCATTGACCTAAGATTTAATATAAAACCCAATGAAAAATGTAAGAGCCATATACTTGAATAGATATTTGTAATCCATGGCCTGTTCTAGAGACACACAGTGGCCAACCTAGGATTTAATTATATAACTCCGATGAAAAACGTGAAGGCCATGGTCATTAATAATATTTTGATCCATGTCTATTTTCATGGGTACACAGGGTGGCAAGATCATTGACTTCAAATATATTATATATGTACATGTCCGTAGGAAGACATATGCTATAACCATAGATCCTTGAAATTGAAATTTCAGTGGCTCAACTTTTGGATTATATATATATATTTATATCCCAACATTAAACTTAAAGCCATCCTATAATATATATAAAAATACGCTAACCACAGTTGAAGCTTTACAGCCATGTTCTTGAATTAGGAATTGAAATTCCATGAATCTATTCAAGAACCCACATACTGGACAGCGGTCAAACCAAGGTTTAATAGTGTAAACCACAATTCTAAAAAAAAAAAAAAAAAAAAAAAAAAAAAAAACCTTTTTATTTTTAACAATCTACACATCACTAAAGTTTCCATGATAAAATTCTAACTCCTTAACTCTTTGTTTCTAACGATGAGAAGTCATACCTTGAAAAATCTAATTGCCTCTTCACTGGTATGCGCTCTAGACTCCAAGGAAAACACCTCTTAGCCTCTTTGATAAAACCCTTTCTATGAAAACCCTAATTTATATTTACCTCCACCTTATATTTTAACACATAAGAGATGTGGGCTTGGTGGGGTAGTGGGCTGAAGTTAAAAAACTACTTGAACTTATCTCTTTATTTTGTAAGGAGCCCATAAAACATCTTCCTCTCTTCTTTTTTTATTTTAATTGCCTCACTAAATTGTATGCACTAAAACTTTAATTTTCTCACCTATTTGTAGCACCACAAAATTGTCTACTCCCATCTTATTGTGCACACACATATAGTACCTCAACTCTATATAAAAATTGACAAGGTACAGTGATAATCATAAAATCAAAATTGGGGTATTACACTCTTCCCCCCTTAAAATAAGTTTAGTCCTCTAAACTTGACATACCTTAGTCCTTGAACACAAAAAGATATTAGTCAACCAAATTAGCATCACTAAAACTCAATACTGTCCATAACATGTAGGAATGGCAATCTTAAGAATATCTTCCTTCTTAACTTTGAGTTGATGGTAAACTGATTTAAGGACAATCTTGGGTATTCAATTGCCTATTGGCTACACATAATATCTTTTCCACATGGAAAATACACCGTTGAATAAAATCCCTGTTTATATGTAACAACCCAAGGAAAAGCGCTACCCACATCTGCGCTATACCTCAAAAGGACTAGTCACAATTGAGGCTCCTTGTAATTGTTAATAAAGCCCAGATCTACCCAGTAAATACCCGATGTGGGACTCATCATACACCCACACATATCACACAATCAATCAAATTGAGGCATCACAATCTCCCCCACTTAAATCCCTAACGTCCTCGTTAGGGCCCACTTTGTGGGATAATGTCTCTGAACCCACATGGGATTACCGGGCCGGCTCTGATACCATATGTAACGACCCAAGGAAAAGCAATAGCCACATTTGTGCTATACCTCAAAAGGACTAGTCACAATTAAGGCTCCTTGTAGTTGTTAATAAAAGCCAGTTCAACTCAGTAAATACGCGATGTGGGACTTATTACACACCCACACACATCACACAATCAATCAAATTGGGGCATCACAATCTCCCCCACTTAAATCCCTAACATCCTCATAGGGCCAATTTTGTGGGGTAGTGTCTCCGAGCCCACATAGGATTACCAATCTGGCTCTGATACTATATGTAACGACCCAAGGAAAAGCGCTAGCCACATCTACGCTATACCTCAAAAGGACTAGTCACAATTGAGGCTCTTTGTAGTTGTTAATAACGCCTAGTTCAACCCAGTAAATACCCGATGTGGGACTCATCACACATCCATAGACATCACACAATCAATCAAATTGGGGCATCACAAAATACACCTTACCAAAATCACCTGCAATATAATTCTGTATGATTTCTCGGTGTGGAGTGGTATGAAATGAAGTTCCTGAGTCCAAAACTCAATCATTAAGTGGTCTGTCTACTGCAAGAAGTAATGCATCATATACCTCTTCTGTTACAGCATTAGCAGAATCATCTTCATTCTTATTCTTAGGACTTTTGCATTGCCTCCTAAAATGACCTGTTTTCCCATAGTTCCAGCATTGTACTTGTTGGCCTGATCTAGATTTACTTCTATTCCAATTAGAATTTCTATCATTACCTCTACCTTTTGTCTCAAGGTTTAGGGTAAAACCAGATCCTAAGGTTTCACCAGCATCTCTTCTGCGAATCTCCTTGGCCAGAATTAAATCTCGTATATCATTGTACTTCAGCTTTTCTTTTCCTGTAAAATTGCTTATTACTATCCTCATTGCCACCCAACTGTTTGGCAAAGAAGCCAAAATGATCAGTGCACGGATCTCATTATCAAAATCAATTTCTACAGACGACAATTGATTTGTGATAGTATTAAATTCATTTAGATGTTGTGCTACTGATGCGTTCTCTGCCATCTTTAGATTGAACAGTTTCTTCATCAGATGCACTTTGTTCTTTGCTGATGGCTTTTCATACATACCAGACAAAGCCTTCATCAGATCTACTGTGGTCTTCTCCTTTACAACATTGTGTGTACCAAACCTTGATAAAGTTAACCTAATAACTCCCAGTACCTGTTTGTCAAGAAGTGCCCATTCCTCATCCTTCATAGTCTCAGGTTTTTCCCTTAGAAGCAGCAGATGCAACTTCTTCCCATAAAGATAATCCTCGATTTGCATTCTCTAGAATCCAAAGTCTGTGCCATAGAACTTTTGTATTCTAGACGCCTTTCCTGCTTCCTCTTTGCTCCCACTCAAACCTAACCTGGCTTTGATACCAATTATAGGGAATTAGCATGAAATTTCCAATTGTGAGAAACAAAAATAGAGAAAATACATGCCAAAAAAAAAAATATCACTCACACAAGAAAGTATTTACGTGGTTCAGCAATTTGCCTACGTCCACGAAGTTGCAGGGATTTCACTATTATCAGGGAAAAAATACAAGTGTGGCACTACAGTTTGTTTTCTCTCTCAAAAACTACATCAAGAAAAACCCTAATCATCAAAACAACAGTTTCTATATCCTGTGCACAGGATTCATAATGGGCTACAAAACGGGCCAAAAATTTTTCCCGGGGGCATCACAAGAGCTACGGCTTAGGCCGATGGACTAAGTCTAAAAAAATATCCCATTAAAAACCACACAACATTATTTCAAGTCGGGTCATCATCCGAATCAACACGCAACTAGCCTCCACAAAGCCCAACATGTGAGAGAGGCGAGAATCCGTTTGGGAGCTATGTTTTGGCTTTGGGTTTAGGCCGAGACAGGTCTGAGATAGAAGCCATCATTGTGGTGGTTGTTAAAATTCTAATTGATGATTTTATTTTAGTCCAAAATTTATAACTCAAAATTTTGTACAAAGTTTGCAAGACTCCTTAAAAAAGGGAAAAAAAAAGTTTGCAAGACTAATAGGATCAAACTACAAATTCTAATAGTCTTAGCATCTTCTTTGAAAGTGTTAAGGTCTAAAAAATCACAGCACCTAGGCCCAAAAGAAATAACACAAGGGGCCACAGAAAATGAAAAGAGGTGGTAAGCCCAAAAGGCTTGAAGCCCAAAAACCATAAAAAAGACAAGCTCTAAAGCCTATGAGAAAAAGAAAGAAGAAAAAGAAAAGAGGCCCAGATCAAAAGATTGGAGCAGAACCAATGTAAAAAAGCTGAGTCGAAATCCCCTTAGACTGCCAAAGGCTCGGGATCCCCGAGGCGTGTAGCACGGCTAAGACAGGATTAAGACGGCTCAAAGGAAACACCAAAAGAACACAAGAAACAGAGGGTAGATATGTTCTTCTCAGGTACCAGAGATCCAGCAAGAAAAAGGAGAAAGCCTAGAGTGACCTCTCACAACGCAAATGAATGGTACCTCAGGGAACCAGAATAAGGAGCTATAAAAGAAGGAAGTAGCAGCAAAAAACTTTCGAACCCGCAAAGTGGGATTCCGTCTACTTGGAAAAAATGACAAAGAAGAAGGATGGCCAAAATCTGAACCATAGGAACGTGACATCAGAAACAAGTGCACTCTGGAATGGAAAGTCAGTCATGGGCTTTCAAAGAAACAACATCAAAAGGAAGAAAAAATGAGAAACAAGGAAAGGCTCAACCTTCTGGATGATGGGCACAAAATGGGTTCTGGTACCTAGGGAGTAAAACAGGGGAATCAATAGTTCCGTGGGACTCTAGAATAACACTATATAAAAAGGGGGAAAAGTAGCCGGCAAAAGGGGAGGAATTTTTTTGTGAAGAAAGCAATAGAAAATTACAATAGAATCATTGAGAAAGTTCTGTCAAAAGAACTCAAAGAAAGTAGTAAACTATCTCCCAATATCCCAAAAACAGTCATTATAGCACGTGCTGGGATTCAAAAGGATTCAAATTTTGCAAGTCTTAGAGTCTTGGATAGTCATCTAAGTATGTAATTTTTGAGTTTACTTGAACCTTGTATCACGTCTTAGTGAGCATACTGTAATCATAATAAAGAAAATTTAATGAAGTTTGAGGATCCCTGACCATTGCTTTGTATTCTTTTTGCTGGTTTTTTTTTTGTTGTTCAATACAAATATTCTTGTTTGCTAGTTTATGTGTATTGTAGGAAGCATGCCATGTGCACCACTTGGTTATTAAATAGTCATTTAGCTGTGGTGAACCAAACCCCAGTCCACCAAACTATAATTATTTGGCCTAGGATCCTTGGGCCTGTGTGCTAAAAAAAAAAGCACTCTCACATTTTGGCGACTCCACTGGGGACTAGATAAAGAAGAAGGAAGAAGCAATCCCTTCACAGAGCATGCCTCCAAGACAAAGGAACAGCAAAGGTACTAATATGCCACCTGCGGCCTCTGAGCCCGTGGGAGAAAACGAAGTAGCTTCCAAACAGAGGGGCGAGGTACCCCTAATGGGGCAGGAGGTCGTGTCAGAACAAAGGCACGCAAGGCAGGAGCCAGACCCCATGGCTCGAATGACAGTGATGTTGAAGGATTTGGAGAAAGAAGTTCGCGTTCTCAAAGAAGGTAGGACACAGGAAATTAGAGACAATGTTCCCCCTACGGGTAACCAAGACAGAACTCAACCAGAAAAAGGGTCAGCAGTGGGAGGGAGAACCAACCCCTAATACCTAACATTGGCAGATGTCAGTGCCCTCTTGGAGCAAGAAAGGGAAAAACTTTTGGGGATCCCCAAGCAATTCTCTCGAGATCCCCCATTTCCACCAGAACTCCTTGGTAAGCCATACCCTAAAGGGTATGAACCCCTAAAGTTCCATCCTTTTGATGGAAGAAATGGAAGCGCTGTGAGCACGTGAGTAGGTTCATTCACACTATAGGCCCCTACGCAGGAGATAGAGAACTATGTCTAAGAGAATTTGCTAAATCCTTAGTGGATAGAGCATATATTTGGTACACCACGCTGAGACCTGGGTCCATTAAAACCTAGGATGAAATGATGGAGAGATTCTGTGCTAATTATTACCCCGGTGAGGACAAGATCACTTTTACAAAGCCTTCAGATGGTAAGGCAGAGGCCTGGGGAGGATCCTGTCCAGTTCATTAAAAGGTTTGAAGATGTGTCTCTAGATTGTTATAGGGACCATGAAGAAAAAGAACTCGTAGAAACCTGTATATCCAACATGCTTTTCGATTACAGACTCAACCTCAAAAATCTGTGCATCGCACAGTTTGCTGACCTGTTAGATAGAACTAGTAGGACATCACAAACTATGAGGACAAAAAGGATGTCAGTATCCCAAGCCATGACAGCATCAATAGGAGAGAAAAGGAAGAGGCCTAACGGGAAGGTGTTCAAGGAACCACCGGTGATCCCATGTACCGCAGAGGAGTTAAACTATGTCCTGGACAAATGGATTGGGGATGGAGTTGTTAGGCCATTTACTGTGTCCAGCCACCAACTGAGGAAGAAAGGAAGAACCCTTTGTTTTGTAGGATCCATAATTATGTCAAGCATTCCACCAAGGATTGTTGGACCCTCCGTAAACTCTTCCACAAAAAGTTAAGAGAAGGAACCCTGGAGCTCACTCAAAAGGAGCCAGAAGTGCAAAGAAACCCCTTATCCAACCACAAAGGGAAAAGGGTGGTAGCTGTAGTAATCCATGGGAACCCGACATAAGCAGAAGAATATGAAGAATCATTCCACCCAAGCACAGTCAAGACCCTCTAGAAGAATCCCAAGTTCAGGTCACTATTCAACCAACTGAGATTTGGACCAAAAGCAAGAAGGGTGGCCATAGAGTCTCTCATGAGTATAGTAGTAGATTTGGGAATGGAATGTTTCATAGCAGAATCATATGCTAGTCGAGCTTTCTTGGAGACAACTAATCCAATAACTTTCACTAATGAGGACATGAAGGTTGAGCATCCAAATCACCGTAGACCCCTTTATCTAATGGCCACCAGGAATTGTGTCCAAATCAGAAGAGCATTGGTGGACACAGGGGCATCACTCAACCTCATAGCCTTAAGTACCTTGGAAGCGGTGGGCCTAGTTGACAGGAGGATCCTGGGGGCTCCCATGGAAATAACAAGATTTTGAGGGTCGGTAGAATCAACTGAAGGGTATGTGCAGCTGGCCTTAAGAGTAGGACCAATAGTAGCCTTGACTAGGTTTCATGTAATTAATGCAAAGGTGTCCTACCATGTACTGTTGGGACGCCCGTGGTTCCATAAACACCGCTTTATTCCGTCCACGTACCATCAATGTATTAAAGGGAGATTGAACGGGAGGTCCGTGAGGATCCCTGCCAACCGTAACCCTTTCAACCAAAGAAAAGTAAATTTCACAGAAACAATGTTTTATGATGAGTTAGAACCAGATGATGAGAACCCCACACCAGGTACCTTAGGAGCACTTATCCTGGAAGAAGAAGAAGTAGGAAGGGGCACCCGTGACCTGGAAACCTTCTGGAAAAGAAAAGGCAAAAGAGGGAGCTCAGCTCCTCAGGATCCCAAGAATGCGTGGTGGTGCGAGAACCCGGGGGAAGGTTGATTTATCGCTTGTGAAGGTTCGTTGGACCTGAATGCATCACGCAAAAAAGTCCCGGACCACCAGATTGCATGATGGCCCAAGAAGAAATCTCAGAGGAACCAGTTAAGGAAGCCCAGATTCAGCCTGAGGAAGAATTAAGGGAAATAAATTTGGGAGCCGAGCTGGGATCCCAGAAGCCTGTCTTTATTAGCAGCCAGCTGACGGCACAAGAAAGGGAGCAATTAGTGGCCTTACTCCAGAAGTACAGGGACGTGTTCGCATGGACCTATGATGAAATGCCTGGTCTAGACCCAGGATTGGTAGTTCATTCTCTCAACGTGGACCCAGGAATCAGACCTGTAGTCCAGCTGGTTAGGGTCTTTCACACTGAGGTAGAAGCTCAGATAATTCAAGAAGTCAAGAAGCTACTGACAATTGGTTTTATCAAACCCATCCAGCACCCCAAGTGGCTTTCTAACATAGTACCTGTGAAAAAGAAAAATGGTCGAATCCGTTGCTGTGTGGACCTTCACAATCTGAACAAGGCATGCCCAAAAGATGAGTTCCCTTTGCCCAATATCGACCTCCTTATAGATTCAACTGCAGGAAGTTCTATGTTTTCATTTATGGATGGGTACAGTGGGTACAACCAAATTCGCATGGCTGCCAAGGATGCAGAGAAAACGGCATTTAGAACTCCAATTGGGAATTTTTATTACACTGTAATGCCATTTGGCCTCAAAAATGTAGGGGCCACATACCAGCGAACCATGACAGCTATCTTTCATGACATGATGCATGAGGAGATGGAAGATTACGTAGATGATATTGTGGTCAAGTCAAAAACCAGGACAGGACACCTTCAGGTACTTGAGCAAGTTTTCGAAAGATGCAGGAAATACAAACTACGCATGAACCCCATGAAATGTGCCTTCGGGGTGTCTGCTGGAAAGTTCATTGGGTTTCTAGTACATCACAAAGGCATAAGTGTAGACCCAGCCAAAGCCACAACCATTGCCACAATGAAAAGACCGACAATGGTGAGAGAGCTCAAAAGCTTCCTAAGGAGGGTCTCCTATATTAGGAGATTTGTGCCTAGGCTAGCTTCAATTACAATGGGTTTATCCAAACTGTTGCAAAGGGAATTGAGTTCACCTAGGGAACGGAATAACAGGAGGCCTTCTAAAGGATTCAGCAGATCATGAATCACTTGCCCACTCTCCAAGCACCAGTACGTGGGTGACCCCTGTTGCTATACTTAGCATCAAATTCCCAAGCAATAGGAGCCTTGCTAGCACAGGAAGATGATGATGGGAATGAGCAACCTATTTACTACGTAAGCAGGACACTCAAAGACGCCGAGACCAAGTACCCCAGGATAGAGAAAGCCTGTCTAGTGATTATCTACACGTCTCAAGGACTGAAAAGGTATTTCTTAGCTCACCAGATCCTTTTGGTGACAAAGTCCCACCCCATAAAGGCACTCTTACACCAGCCCCTTCTCATGGGAAGGATAGCACAGTGGCTGGTCCTGCTCTCTCAATATGACATAGGCCTTAGGACCCCCAAGGCTGTCAAAAGCCAAGCCATAGCAAATCTACTAGCTCATTCCCAAGAAAGGAAGAAAGCTCACTGAGTGAAGAGATCCCGGGTGAGGTGGCAGTGGCAGAGATCCCAGGAAAAAAATGGACAATGAGATTCGATGGGTTAGCTATAACAACTTCAAATGAAGTAGGAGTCATACTAAGCTATGAGAATGGGGATACCATACCCTTGTCTTTCAAACTTGGGTTCTCCTGTTCTAATAATGCAGCTGAATATGAGGTATACTTAACCGGGCTAACTATAGCACTCAATATAGGAGCAAAGCATATAAGAGTATTGGGAGGCTCCAATCTTGTAGTTTCCCAGGTGAAAGGTGACTTTGTGCTAAGAGAACAAAGTTTAGCAGCCTACAGGACTTGTGCGCAAAGGCTGGAGCAGGAATTCCAGACCTTCAACATAGAGTACACTCAAAGGAGTGAAAACAGGTTGCTGATGCACTCGCTACCCTGGGATCCCAAGTACTATTCAAAGGAAGGGACACGCTGGTAAGGATAGGAAAGCAGGAACGTTCTATCATAAGGATCCTCCAAAAGATGTACCCTAGAGAGTCTAAGTAGTGGGATTGGAGGAGCGAAGTCAAAGAAAAAATGAAAGAGGCAGGACCTGGATGGAGTATCAAAGAGCTGAGGGATTACACTCTGATAGAAGGGGAACTATATAAGAGGTTGCCTGGAGGAATCCATCCTATCCATGTGTATCAACGAGAAGGAAGGAAAATTGAGGCTAGAATAATTACATACCCAAGCTTGCGGAATCGTAGAAAAGATCACCCTATATAGAAGAATGCAACGCATGGGATACTACTGGCCAAACATGAACAAAGAGGCAGCAACTATACAAGAAAAATGTCAAGAATGTCAACTTGCGATAGACAAAGAAGAAAACTACACTGTATTTGTTACAGAAGATTGGAGAATTTCCTTTATGGAATACTTGGCTTAAAGGATCCTACCAACTGACAAGACGCTAGCCCACCAACTCAAGAAACTTGCGGACAGGTACTTCTTGTAAAACGGGATCCTATTCAAAAGGGGATACAGTAGGGATCCCTTAAGATGCCTGGGGCCAAGGGAAGCCAAAGAAGTAGTCAGGGAAGTCCACTCCAGCGATTACGGAAGTCACCCAGGAAAAAGAAGGCTCTATAAACAGTTACTACTGTTGGGGTACTACTAGCCAACTATGAAAAGGGACTCCGAGGAACTAGTCAAAACCTGCCACGCCTATTAAGTTCTTGGAGATGCGATCCATACTCACCCAAATGTGTTGCAGGATATGACAACACCAAGGCCTTTACACACCTGGGGGCTCGATCTCATAGGGCCTATAAACCCCCCATCCAATGGTTACATATGGATCTTAGCAGCCACAGAGTACTTTACAAAATGGGTAAAGGCCATCCCTTTGAAAAAAGCCACCGGAGCAGCCATAGCAAACTTCATTCGAGAACATATCATTACAAGGTTCAAGATCCCCAAGAGATTAATCAGTGATAACGAGACCTCGTTTATAAACAAAGACATTAAGGGGTTGACTGAGGCATATTACATCAAGCATGGAAGGTCTACCTCATACTACCCACAAGGAAACGGCCAAGCTGAGGCCACTAATAGGGTGATGCTGAAGATCCTTAAAAAGATGAAGCATGAGTATGGAGGGAAATGGAGTGACCATTTGGCAAATGTAATTTGGGCGTGCAGGAGCTCTGTAAAAATAGCCACGGGATTTTTGCCATTTTCCCTAGTCTATGAAACAGAAGCTATCAGTTCTGTGGAATTAGTTGTTCCTACAACAAGAGTAGTACTTGAAGAAAGCCAAAAGGAAACCGAGGACACAAACAATGAAAGGAGATTGGCAGATTTGGAAAGGGTAGTGGAAGAAAGAGAACTAGCTAAGAAAAGAAGTCAAAGATACCAGCAAAGAATGACTAAAGCATATGCACAAGCAGTACACCCAAGGGCTTTCATTGAAGGGCAACTGGTACTGAGGATGTCAGAACACGTAAAGAGGAACCTTCTAGGACCCTCCAAATTCGCCCCAAAATGGGAGGGACCTTACATCATCAGAAAAGCTTATGAAAGTAGATACTACTACCTTACAAAGGAAGATGGGATAGTCCTGACAGAACCCATAAATGGGAAGTAGCTGAAACAATACTATGCATAAGAAAGAAGTGGTCTCAGCACACCAGGATCCTTTTGCCAACACCCCAACTCGCTAAGTGCTTTTTTTTTTCTTTTTTTTTTTTTTCATTTCTTTGCTTTTGTTATGAATTCTTGTCTAAGTGATTTTGTTCAGGAACCCATGATAGGAGGACACTCTGTGATCCTTACTATCTTTGATGACTTTTCCTATGTTCCTTAAATGGTAATCGTATTTTAATTCAATGAAGTTTTTCTTTCCTTCAGCCCTTTAGTCCTAAATACTGCAAAGTCCAAGTCTGGACAAAATTGAGGGAGGATATCTAGGCCAAGGCAAAAGAAAAAATAAATACCTTTTGACACATGACCTAGGATCCACCTCACAGATAGTTCAAATGCCTCACAGATAGTTTCAAATGCCTCATAGATAGTTTCAAATGCATGGTCTAGGATCACGGGCAAAAGTAAGTGCTCAAGATACTTAGCCCAGCACTTGACAAAAAAGGGGACCTGTCAAGTTCATGAACTGGGACTAAAAAAAAAGGGGGACACCCAATGTACCCAGTTCAGTACTTGTGCAACAAAACAACCACCGGGGTACTTGATCCAGGACCTACAGTAAAACTTGTAGGAACCATGGCCCAGGACTCAGTAAAAAAAGAGGGGAAAGAAAAGCAATATACCAAAGGGAGCAAACAAATCTACATGCTATTAAGAAAAATTAGAAGCAGTTTTGAAACACAAACACTTAGGAGCAGTCTCGAAACACAAATACAGATCTATGCAAAAAAAAAGAGTAGTGTTCAAGCAGAAGAAAGAATAGAAACTTATACAATCCCAAATTGTTCATGCACATCTAAACCAGCTAGAAAGAGGGGGAGAAAGGAACAGCTAGGAAATAAAGCCGGCCAAAAATGAACCATCTGGGGAAATAGCAGGGACAACTAAAGAAGAAAGAACCCTCTGCCTTTTAACCTTCAAATCTTACAAGACCTTGTGAGCACGAGCCAGAGCTTCCTCAGCAGTAACAATCTCAGCATCTATACTCCTAGAAGCCTGCCTCTGAAATAGCATGTGGGCCCGTAGACACAAATGTTCTAGCAAGAAAGACAGGTTAAACCTGGCCTCTAAAAGGTCCTGTACCACCCCCCCCCTCCACTCCAAAAGCGTCTCTTTAGATAAGGAGTCTACAGAAGAATTTCTTAAAGAAATCAACATAGCACACAACAGCTCCATAAGGATGTTGCCCAGAAAAACACCTCCCCTAAAACCACTGGTAAAGTCTCCATGACTCTTGAGCAAACCTTCTAGCAATGGCAGACCCTCCATAGGCACGGAGAAACGCAAGAAACTGCAACAAGAAGACCCAAAGGAGTGGAAGTGGCTAGTAGGAAGGCTGTTGAACTCCAGAAGATCAAAACGAGCAAGGAAGCTGGAAAGCCTTGAATCAAGATCTAAAGCAGCCACTCCCAGAACGTCCACCGTCACTATATCCCCACCTGCAGGAGCTGGAGAACCTTCAGCCTTTTGGGTTGTTTGAAGATCAGCAACCTAAATGGATCCCACAATCCCCTCAGGAACCACAAACACAGAATCCCTAACACCTGTATCAACACTCACAAAAAAAAGAAAAAAAAAAAAAAAAAAGGGATAGGAAAAAAGGGAAACCAGTATCGGCCTCCTAGGGCAGAACCTCCTCCTCTTGCTCCTTTGGCTTCTTAGAAGACTTTGAGAAAGGACACATAGCAAGTTGAAGAAAGGGTGAGGAATCCTTAGCAAAACGACTAAAATTAGAAAGAGACGCAGGGGGCTTCGCCATAGAAGAAGAAGACAGGGGAAAGGCATAAAAAATAAAAGAAAAGGAAACATAGTAAGGATGATCTACACCCACCTTCAATATCTTCTGATTCCAAAGAAGAGGCAACGCTAGGAATAGACCTCACACTTGCTTGACCTAAAAAGAGAAAGGAAAGAAAGAACCCAAAAGGGGAAGGAGAGAAAAAAGGGGACAAAAGAGAAATAGAGTTAAACACTATTATAAAGGAAAATAAGGCTCACCCATTTGTTTGGATAGAGACGCGCCTCTCAAAGTTTCTGTATTTAACACCGTTTGAGGGAACACAGTTCTGATGGGACTAGGAGTCTGCTTGAGTTAAGGACTTTGGGACGCAGGAAGTTGAGAAGCCTCAGGATCTTGGGTAGCTTGGACACCTTGCATTGGCTGCCTAGCCTCCTCAATTATGCCACCACTAAAAGGCTCTTCTTCCACACCAGGAAACGCAACAGAGAGGGCTGCAATCGTTTCTTCCTCCAGAGTCCTGCCAGCCATAGAAGGAGACACTTCCACCTAAAAAAAAAAAAACAAACAGAGAAATAATAATAAGTGTAGGTAACAAGGTGTCACAAACACACAGTACTTGAGAAGGGAATAAAATCAAACAGAGAGGCATGAATAAGGAAAGGCCATACCACATCATCACCAGATGACTGACTTCTACCTTTCTTGGAGTCCGATTTGCGTTTGGACTGCAAAGGAAACAACCACTCATCAACTAAAAAGGGGAAGGGGCTGTAACAACAATGACAAATATAAAAGAGAGAAGAAGGAAAGAGGTCTTGCCCTTCTCTCTCTCTTTATAGATTCTTTGATGGTCTTTTGTTTACTACGAGTACGCCCAGAGGGTCCTAAGGGGGATTGAAATAAAAAATCAGATGATCCCATAGGACCATGGACTGAAGAAGTCACAAGAACCTAGAAAAAAGAAGACTCTACCTTAGTCTTCTTCCGGGTCCTTGTAGCCAAAGGTTGCCCAACTTCCTTTTCCTCAGGAGTCACCAATTGCTTTTGGGATTTCCCAGTCTTTCTCTTTTTCGCCTCAGGACCAACCTATGTGCCCTCTGCACTTTCTTCAACTTCAGCTTCTTTCAATTTTTCCTGCTTAATCCTTTTTTCTTTTCCTTTACCTGCGGGAGTGGCAGCACCTATTGCCTCTATTGCACCCCTCTTAATAGGTACCCTAGAAGAAGTACTAGTCACAGCCTGACCAAGTTTCTGGAAATTCCTGTGCATAAGTCACCCAGCCTCCCCTGGAAGCATGCCATTCCACAAACCCTGTCTTACTACTCACAGCAGTAGAAACAATTCCAGCAGTAGGCAGGGATAGGCGTTTATTGGACGTTGGAGCAAAAGAAATACTAGGATTGGGGGCTTCCCTAATTGTGCCAGAACTAACATAGTCAACAAAAATTTTTGTACTCTCCTCCAATAGCCAACATAACCATTGGAGGCAAAAACTCCTCTCTAGGAATTGGGCACTACAAACTAAAGGCTCCTCTGCGACCAGTAGGAGAAGGCCTAGAGTCTCAAAAAAGGATCCAAAGAAGGAAGAGATGGTACTATGTCTTTAAACACTGGGGGAATATCCTGATCAAAACCGAATTGCCAAAGTACCCGGTGTGTTGAGTAATGAGTGTACTTGGGACCACTTGAAGAAGGCATAGGAAGCCAAGAGAGACTAATACAAGCTAGGTAGGCTAAACTACCCTCATCACCATGGTGCAAATCAAAAGTGTTTCCTATAGAAGTAAGAAAAGAAGACAACACAGAATCACAAGCAAAGCCAGGACCAAACTCCCGGGGAGACCTCCAATGTAAATGTCCTGCCTAATCAAACAACTCAACCAGGTTGAGACTTCCACCTTTCAGACTAATCCAGCAGAAGATGATAGGAAAAGTATTAGTTGAATTACCACAAAGACCTTTAATTATATCAAGGGATCCCTAGAATTTGTCTTTCACAAACTTCAAATTCCTACACTTAGCTAAAGTGGCTGAAGAACGATCCCTCATAAATATCTGAAGGATGGCACAGTGAAGAGATGAAGTGATTACATAACAAGAGTTGCCTTCGGCTTCATCTCCATGAAGTTGATCTAGTTGGGAATAGACATGGCCCAAGAACAAGGGGACTAAAGGATACTGAGTGCCTCGGGCCAACTTAATTGCCAACGGGAAGAAAGTAGACTTGACCCCGTACCTGGGGAACTCACTAAACAGGAACTTACTAAGCCAGAATGCTAGGAAACCGGCTCGCCTGACTCATTATCTTTCTAACGCGAAAGAGTCATAACCCATCTCCCCATCCTCGCCGGCTTACCACCAAGAGAAGCATTGCGACCACCAAAATGGCTAAATAACTTGTTTTCTACCTCGAGATCCTCTTCAGAAAGACTAATATCAAAAAGATTCTCATCCCCAATCACCAAGAGAAGGAAGTTGTTGACCACATCCTCTAGGGTGATAGTCAACTCACCAACAGAAAAGAAAAAAGTGTGAATAGAAGGGCACCAACGGCGTACCAAATGCCTGAGACCCTTAGCGTCTTTGTAACCCTCAAGATTTCTGAAAATCGCCACTGCTTTCAGGATCCCAGCACGCTCCAAGCGACCCACGAACTCCTTATCAGAGAGTTCCCTATTCATCCAGATGGGCCAACCTTGGATTTTCCCAAGAACGAAATCAGAGAAGATAGGCACAGCCTCTCGAAGTCCCTGCCTGATCTAAAGATCAAAAATTTCTCTAGGGTCTGGAACTTGAGCGGAACCAGCGAAACTCGCCTGACCAGAGAATACCCAAGCGTAAGGGGATGGAAGGGACTCACCATGAGACACCTGAGGGAAAGATAGACTAGGGGTATACCAAGGGTCCCGTAGGGGAAAAGCTAGGCGCTCTATAACCTCATGAGACTCGCCCTGAGCAAAACCAGAGGAGCCTTCACCCTTAGAAGGGTTAGGAGTACACTCTCTTCTTTTTCGAGAAGAAGAAGAAGCCATTAAAGCAATGGGTATGATGAGAAGTAGGGAGAATTGGAAGAATGGAAAAAGAAACGGGAGTAACAGACTGATTGAAAGAGAGAAAAGAGACTTAAGAGTGGAAGATTCAGGGAAACAAGAGATAATGTGAAGCGCCTGCAATAAAGGCACAAAGATCAATTGGAGAAGACAATGTATAGAAAGACGCGCCAGTTGCCAAAATATTTAATTTTTGAGGGAGAGATTAATTAGCAATTATTAATGGAAGTTACAGGGAACGTAAAAAGTGGATGGAGGAAGTTTTACTCCAAAATTCAACTACCACGTCCTATGCAAAAGGGGGAAACTACAAAATAGAGAAGCACGACACGCAGAAAAGACCAGGATATCCAAAAGTAGCAAGAAGGCCAGGATCTTGAAGAAGGAAGAAGGGAACCCAGGGATAATTAAAAGGAAATCCCATGGAAGCTTAAAAATAAAAAAAAATAAAAAAAATAAAAAAAATAAAAAAAAGAAGAAGAAAAAACCCTGAATTACTCACGCGTGGGCTTTAGGCAACCCACCAGCTTGGGGGCTAAATGTTGAGGTCTAAAAAATCACAGCACTCAGGCCCAAAAGAAATAACACAAGGGGCCATAGAAAATGAAAAAAGGTGGTAAGCCCAAAAGGTTTGAAGCCCAAAAACCATAAAAAAGACAAGCCCTAAAGCCTATGAGAAAAAGAAGGAAGAAAAAGAAAAGAGGCTCAGATTAGAAGATTGCAGAAGAACCAGCGTAAAAAAGCTAAGTCGGAATCCCCTTAAGCTACCAAAGGCTCGGAATCCCTGAGATGTGTAGCACATCCAAGACAGGATTAAGACAGCTCAAAGGAAACGCCAAAAGAACACAAGAAACAGAGGGTAGATACGTCTTTCTCAGGTACCAAAGATCCAACAAGAAAAAGGAGAAAGCCTAGAGTGACCTCTCACAACGCAAATGAACGGTACCTAGGGGAACCAGAATAAGGAGCTATAAAAAAAAGGATGTAGCAGTAAAAAACTTTCGAACCCACAGAGTGGGATTCCGCCCACTTGGGAAAAATGACAAAGAAGAAGGACGGCCAAAAGCTGAACCATAAGGAACATGACATCAGAAACAAGTGCACTCCGGAATGGAAAGTCAGTCATAGACTTTCGAAGAAACAACACCAAAAGGAAGAAAAATTGAGAAACAAGGAAAGGCTCAACCTTCTGGGCGATGGGCACAAAACGGGCTATGGTACCTAGGGTGCAAAACAGGGGAATCAATAGTTCCCCGGGACTCTAGAATAACACTATAAAAAGGGGGGAAAGTAGCCGGCAAAAGCGGAGGAATTTTTTGTGAAGAAAGCAATAGAAAATTACAACATAATCATTTAGAAAGTTTTGTCGAAAAAACTCAAAGAAAGTAATAAACTATCTCCCGGTATCCCAGAAATAGCCACTATAGCACGTACTTGGATTCAAAAGGATTCAAATTTTGCAAATCTTAAAGGCTTGGATAGCCATCTAAGTCTGTAATTTTTAAGCTTTTTGAACCTTGTATCATGTCTTAGTGAGCACACTGTAATCATAATAAAGAAAATTTAATGAAGTATTTCTTATTAATTTGAGGATCCCTGACCATTGCTTTGTGTATTTCCCGATTGCTTTGTATTCCTTTTGCTATTTTTCATTGTTCTTCAATACAAATATTCTCATTTGCTAGTTTATGTGTATTGTAGGAAGCATTTCCTGTGCACCACTTAGTTCTTAAACAGCCCTTTAGTTGTGGTGAACCAAAGCCCAATCTACCAAACTATAATTATTTGGCCCAGGATCCTTGGACTTGTGTGCTAAAAAAAAAAAGGCACTCTCACAGAAAGTTTGTCAACTAAGTGTTTGTTTTGCTAATTTATTTTACTATTCAGTTTATTTTTGGTACTATTCATGAGTCCTACTGTACTTTTTGGTACTATTCATGAGTCTCGCTGTACTATTTCAACTAACATTGACCTTTATCTACCGTACTTTCAGCAAAAAGTTTTTAGTTTTAACAAAATAAGTGGATCCCAAACAGACCATAAATATAAAAACTTAGGTAGAATCCTAACGGAATCATTTTAATTCAAACTCTAGGGCTTTATTTTATTTTTTATTTTTTTTAAATGAAACAATAATTACATTAGCAAGTCACAAACTCACAATACAGATACACAAAGTACTTGTACAATAATTTCTAAGGCTTCTAACACATGAGCTGGTCGAGTTACTTAAATTATGTACGAAATCTATATATTGGACCATGAGTATTGTAATCAGTAACATTACCTTATAGATATATATATATATATATATATATATATATTTTTTTTTTTTCTATTAAGAGAATTAAAGTTATACCTCTTCCTCACTAATAATAACAATTTAATTATTAAAAAAAAGAAAGGAAAATTTATGATAAGACAACCGTTTCAACTAAATTATATTTTTTTCCAAAAAAAAAAAAAATCAAAATGTTGACAAAGAATTCCAGGATGTCTTTAGAAGATTGTTTCAAAATGCAAAAAACTATGAACATGCACAAACTCACCCAATTTTACAACTTACTTAAGTGTCATTTTGTAATAGGATTTGAACACTTACACAGGGGACTCACACAAGCACTTAATAATAATAATAAGTGCACCAATCATAGGGTAACACCTAATCATTTTGTGAATTTAGGTGTGTCCTAAACTTTCTCTTCAATAAGTCATTATTCACGGCTGGCCTTTCTATACTTCCAAAAACTGGTGAAAAAGTTTGCGGTCGCACTTTTTCACCAGAGACTTTTCCAATTCAGTCCGCAGCCATCGGAGACTTTTTCCTTTCCATCCTATATGTTGTCTCCATTTTCCTCTACAGTCCTTATCTGAAAGATTTTCTTCACCTTTAGTCGTTTATTTATCAATATTTATTTATTTTGATAGATAAGTTTATTTATAAAAATGTAGTATTATTTTCCCCGGATGGACCCGGGGCCTTGACCCCTCTAATATAAGGACCCAGAAATATTGAAGTTGATTTCCTGCTTCACGTATACGAAATAGAAATAGCATATCCTGTGTGATGGGTTATTATTGGATATTTCAGCAGTATATTTTCTCTCTTGCAGAAGAGTGAGTCCCACTGACTCACTCTAGAATATATTGAAATATTAAATCTAATAAAATAAAATAAGTATTTATCTTCTTCTTTTTTTTCTTCTTCTTCTAGAATATATATATATATATATATATATATATATATTGGCCTTTAAAATTATCATAATGTTTTAATATGGAGTAACCAAAAATAATTAAAAAAAAATCCCTTTTGACATGGAAAGATTGGTTGAGTTGGTCAATTAAATTTGCTTGGTTGACTCTATATAGCATGAGTAATAAGCACAGTGAATGATGCTCTCTCCTCTCACATTCATGGTGAGATTCACTAACCAAATTCATGGTAGGGGCCATTATGAATGTGAGAAAAGGGAGTACCATTTTATTATACTCAAAGAGTACATATGAATTTTCCCAATAACAAAACCCTTGTCGTACATACAAAGATCATAATGAGTTATGCAATATATAAATACATAACAATTTTCAATTGAGTTATTAGGTTTTATTAGTTTTTACCTAAACCCATTATTAATATCACTTTATCATCAAATATTAATAAGTTGTCACCTCAATTATTATGAAATATTTTGTAAAAATTGTTGTGACTGAAGAGTTAAGGAAGCAGAAAATTTGTATCTTCACCATTCATTTCCTATGAAAAAAAAAATCTTTAAAATATACCAACTGAAATCTTAATTTTTGATGATTCAGTTGATAGTATACTTATTTTTCCAGAGAAACAAATTGAAAGGATATCAGTATTGTATTAGTCTAATGTTTCCTGTGCCGAATTTAGAGCAATAAACGTTTTCGAGTATTCAACATGATACCTTTGTTATGCCATGAAATTCTGTCAATATTGAGTTTTGGTGCCATATTATTATGGCTTGTTACGGTAATTGTGGAGTAAAGTAATTATTGTATAATTAAGTGAGAATCTCGAAACTTGTTAACTAGTGCCCTTTGGTTACTGCCTTAGGGGCAAAAACCCACACTAACCGTTTCAAAACATAATTGTGTTTAGTAAAGTTATCTTCATCTTGCTTTTTGGCCAAATGGCGTGATTTTTATACGTTTGCACAATGGACCACGTGAGCAACAAAAACAAAAAGCTATTTTTCAAAAGTGAAAAAGTAGTTTCAAAATTTTCTTTAAATGGTTCAATAAGAAATAGGGTCAAGATTTAGAGTCAGGGGGGTGGTTTTGCTGTGGGCTACATGCGGCAGCTCCAATATTTGGCTTTGTTGCAGGGGCAGCTCCACTTGAAGCCTTGTGGGTTCAAATGAACCCACTGAATTGGACCCAAAAAAAAATTATCATAATATTTTTTATCTTATTTTTCTTGTTTTGACACTTAAAATAAAATTTTGAACACCATAACTTTAAGTCCAACTGAAATAAACTTAAATATGATCATCTTAATTCTTAACAATATCTTGACCTTTTTAAACACAAAAAAAGATCCCAATAACAAACCAAGTTGATCTAAAATCTGGGAAAAAATTTTAATTAGCCCAACAACAAAACTAGAATTTGCTAATCTTGAACCTTAGAAAAGCTCATTTAGATCTTAACAAATTTTAAATAAATAAATCAACGGGGAAATTAATGAATGAATGATTGATTGACTATGTACATTGAAACAGTTGTAGCTAATAAGATTGATAATAAAGATATCATGCAATAATTTCAAAATATGAAACAACATAGAAAACAGTTGTAAAACTTTATGTATTAAGTTTTTTTTTTTTTTTTTTTTTTTGGTGATGTCTATATATTTAATTTATCTTTTGCTTAAAATTTTGTATAATTTATTTTTATTATTGAACCCCCTAGAATATAATCCTGGAGCTTCCACTGCTTCGTTGTTGTTTAGCCAATTAAAGTATTTTATTTTATTTTATTTTATTGGGTAGTCTTTGATGTGTCCATCTGCAGTTAGGTAAAGACAAAAATTATTTCATTTAAAATTTTTTAAAGGGCTGGTTGTTTGTTTTGGGTGAAATTGTTTAGCTGGACTTTATTTTTTTTTTTTTTTTTTTTTTTTTTTAGCTTTGTTATTTGTAATTTTTGTTGTTGGACTAATTTTTAGGCTTGTATATTTTGTTTTAGATTTTAGATCTATAGATTTTTTTTATGATTTTTAAATTGAGGAAAATGCTAGAACTACATTTTTTTTTTTTTTTTTTACAAATTGCTGATATAGTGAATGGTTATTTGTAAGTAAAAAAAATTATATAAGTGGTGGGCCCATATGGAAACTATAGTAAGAATCTTTATCTCATCTATTTGTAAAAATATTTTAGATAGGTTTTTGGTTGTAGCATTATTTTTAAGGAAAATGTTAATCAATGCCCTATGGAGATTGTTTTAAGAGCTATTTTTAAAAACATTTTATTGGGAGAATGATAAAATAATAAATATTTTTGACAGCTTTTTATATTTCGCATAAAAGTAATATCAAAACTTTCTTATTATGGTTTATTAACAATTACCCTAAGGGCATTTGTCAACGTAACCCTATTTTTAAAAGAGTTAATAATATTTTTAAGGGGGCAAAGTATAATTTTATAGAACAAAATTATTAAAATTAGTATATACATATATATATATACATACCAAAACGAGGAGACCATTTGTCATAAGAGGCTAGTAAAAGGCTAAAACTCTCTAATGGAATTTGTTAGGACATATGTGGACCATGTTAAGAACATGTGTCATTTAGAATTGGCTAATCCTTTGACAAAGTGCACTTTACTTATCATTAAGTAGATCTAGGATGTGTTTAATACTTTAAGGAACAGGAGTTCAAAGTCTAGTATTAAAGCCATGAAGATTGGACCAAGAAACAAGTGAAGAAAAACTATTCATTAAAGCTAGACAAATTCTTGACAGCTGCCGATAGATAACTTATCTATCAAGGTCTCAACAGATAGCTCGACAGCTGTATCTATCGAGAATTACGAAATTCAGATTTCCAGATTTGATTTTCAGCCCATGCTTCTGTATTTGTGTAGGGTTTCTTTTCTCATAACCCTAGACATATATAAGGCTTATTTTAAAGATCGTCACATATGAGAATAAAAGGAGAACACATGCATAAGGTGACCAAGTGCTTATTCTCTCTGAAAGAAGCTACTGCATCTTTGTGCCTTAGGATTTTGTAACCAAGTTCTTCTTGATCTTCATTGTTGATGAAGTGAAGAATTTTTTAGCCAAGAATCTTCTTCAAGTTGGTGTGTTAGTCACGATTAGAAGATAGTGGCTAGTACGTTGTGAGTGTTGGCTGAATACTTACAGTAGACAAAATGTTTGGTGAAAACAATGGTAAAGAAGGAAAACCACCTAGGCTTAATCTTGGCTATAAAAGGAATAGTACCCGTGAATATGGGAAGAAGAGAACAACATAGAAATCAATGAAAAACATATTAAGGAAATTTGAATAATGAGTTAAAAGCAAAAGAAGAGAGAAGAGAGAAAGTAAAGAATATAGGGCAGAATTAGCACGTATCACTAGGAATCTTTTCCCCCCTCAGAAAACACCAAAGCACACTCTTTGCAATCTTCAAAGGATGACTACTCTTACTCACATTCCAAACTACATAACTTTATAGCCTTATTTGGTAATAAGGTTATGTGAGTTGGGATTGAGATCTTTTTAGTCAACATCTTGCTGTGAATTCTCTTTTCCCATTATTATTTTTGCTGAAGCTTTCATTATTTCTTTGTTATTACGTGCATTAATTTTAATACGAACTAATCATTATTCTGCTTATATATATATATATATATATATATATATATGTATGTATGTATTATGTGAATACGTATAAGTATATATACGAATATATGTATGTATATATTTGATAATATACTAATCCTTGTAAACTAACATTTTCTTGATGGATATTTTCTTTGGGTTTTAAAGTTATTTATGTTTAGGAAGTGGAGAAATATTTATATAGCAAAAAATAGAGAACAGTCACTCACGTTGCAGAAAAATGCAAAAAACTTTACAGCAGGGTAGAAAGTTAAAAAAATCAGTTCTGTGGTAGAAACCAAAGAAATGATCCTTCTGCAGTAGAAACAGAGAATAAGCCTAGTTTGTAGTGTCGTTCCCTCGACTATGATCATACCCAATCACATACTCAAGCACAACTTATTTTGGTGTCATTTGGTGATTGGACATCAACACTTACATACGTGACCCACACAAAAACTTGATTAAAAAAATTGAGTGCACCAATCACAAGGTGACACTGCATATTTTGTCCTAAACTTTCTTCTCACTAACAGATGGCCTTTCTATACTTACAGAAACTGGTGAAAAGTTCGCAGTCGCACTCTTCCCTCACTTTTTCAATTCAGTCCGTAGCCATCAGCGACTTTTTCTTTTCCGTCCTATATGTTGTCTCCATTTTCCTCTCCAGTCATTATCTGAACGATTTTCTTCACCTTTAATCGTTTATTTATCAATATTTATTTATTTTGATAGATAAGTTTATTTATTTTATTTATATATGTAGTTTTATTTCCCCCTGATGCCCCGGGGTCTTGATCCCTCTAATGTAAGGACACAGAAATATTAAAGTTGCTTGATTATCTTGGTTGACTTTCAGCTTCACGTGTACGGCATAGTAATAGAATGCCCTGTGTGAAATATTAGTGAAAAATTAATCTAATATAAGTATTTATCTTGGTCTTTAAAAATCTTCGAAATATTAATCTAATATAAGTATTTATCTTGGTCTTTTTCTTCTTTCTCTTCCTCTCAAAAAAAAAAAAAAAAAAAAAAAAAAAAACTTGGTCTTTAAAAATATCGTAATGTTTTAATATAGAGTAATCAAAAATAAAAAATAAAAAATATATTTTGACACGGAAAGATTGGTTGGGTAACTCGAATAGTACTTGGTTTGTTTAGATTGAAGAAAAGTAGAGAGAGTAGAATAGATTTGACTGGAAATTAGTATAATTTTTGGTCAACTCTACTCTACTGTTCCTTACTTCCTCTTCCTTTTTCCCTTAATCCAAATAGGCCATTAGGTACTCCTGGAGCATTATGGATGGTGTTCCTTTCTCTTACATTTATGGTGGGATTCATAAATAAATTTGTGGTGGGGTCAATTATGAATATAAGAGGAGAAAACATCAGTTCATTATACCCAAGAGTACATGCGAATTTTTCCTATAGCAGAACCCTTATCGTACGTACAAAGATCATAACGAGTTATGCACTTATGCTATATACAAATACATAACAGTTTTCAATTGAGTTATTAGGATTTTAGTAGTTTTTAGCTAAATCCACTGTTAATATCACTTTATCATCTAATATTAATAAGATGTCACCTCAACTATTATGAAATATTTTGAAAAAATTGTTGTGAATGAAGAGTTAAGGAAGCAAAAAATTTGCATCTTCACCATTCATTTCCTACGACAGAATCACAAAAAATGTTTTAAATATACCAACTAAAATCTTAATTTTTGATGATGCAGTTGATAGTATACTAATTTTGCTTGAGAAATAAACATTTACAACATGAAAAACAATTGAATGGATATCAGTGTTGTATTAGTCTAATGTTTCCTGTGCCAAATTTAGAGCAACAAACATTTACTAGTATTCAACACGTCACCTTTGTTATGCCATGAAACTGTCTATATTGAGTTTTGGTGCCATATTATTATGGTTTGTTACCATTTTATTTTTTTATAAATACGATAGAGCTTCAACTTATTCGATGATAAAAGACTTTATTAATTAAGCTAACTAGAACCAACATTATAGCATGTTACTTAATTTAAATGACTACTGTGCTAATTATGGAGTCAAAGTAATTATTGTATAATTAAGTGAGAATCTCGAAACTTGCTAACTATTGCCCGTTTGGTTATTGCCTTTTGGGCAAAAAGCCACACCAACCATTTCAAAACATAATTGCATTATCTTCATCGTGCTTTTTGGAAAAATAGCGTGATTTTTCAAAAATGAAAAAAGTAGTATCAAAACATTCTTAAAAATGGTTCATTCAGGAATATGGTAAGGACTTGGAAGTCTTTGATGCATGCAACTGTAGCTAGGTAAAGGCAAAATAATTTTGTTTAAAATTTTTTTGGAGGGCCGATTATTTGTTTTAGGTAAAATTTATTAGTTCGACTTAATTTTTTTTAGCTTTGCAATTTGTAATTTTTGTTTTTAGCCTAATCTTTTTAGGCTTGTATATTTTGCTTTAGATTTTAAATCTACAGATTTTTTTTATGACCTTTAAATGGAGAAAAAGGCTAGAGTTACAATTTTTTTTGCAATTTGCTGATGCAGTGAATGACTATTGGTAAGTAAAAATATTATGTAAGTGATGACCCTAGATGCAAACTAATAAAAATTTGTATCTCAACCATTTATAAAAATATTCTAGATACGTTTGTGAGTGTAGCATTATTTTTAAAAGAGCTAATGATATTTTTAAGGGAACAAAGCATAATTTTATAGAATAAAATTACTAAAATTAATACATATATATATATATATATATATATATATGTGTGTGTGTGTGTGTGTAAGGACACGATTCGTGGCGGACCGTAACGGTGTTGGGTTCGCACGTAAAAAGGCCCAAACAACATCATTTGTAGAGCGTGGATTTGAAAGGCTAGGCCTTGGTCGCCAAACGGGGGGTTTACGTGATATGCATACATAGTTAAGTCGTCTTCGCCTTAGGAGTCTTTCTCCCGGAGGCGGGCTGGGAGGCTCTGGTTTTTGGCCATTTTTCCCAGCCCCCTCTTTCCACACCAACTTTTACATTATATAGTCCTTCTTGGTTGATCCTAGCCATCCACTTGTAGGTCAGGCAGGTACTTAGTCCTGTTCCTGTCCCATCAGCTGTCCCCTCTTACTTTTCTGTTTAGTCGTGAGGACCAAGGTTACACCGTCCAAGCGTCTTTTCTCATTAATATGATCAGAACATTGGCCAGTGCATTTAATGTGGAGGGGAAGTACTTTCCTTGAATCTATTTTGCACCGCCCCTCCATGTGGGCACTATTCCACTCACATCCCCTTCAGGGGATTATTCGGGAGCGGCTTTCACTAAGACGTTACTCTTTTCATCAGAGCCTTGGAGTGCCGAGGACAGGGTCGTCCTCAGCTGTTCCCCTTAACCCCTCGGCCTTTGATCACTCGTCCTCGGCACACTACTTCCTCGGCACGGGCCCTGAGCCCGGATAGTGCGTGGGCCGGATCATAAGTTTCCCGGCCCTACAATAGCCCCTTAAAATCCTGCTATCCGACTTCTCGGACGGATAGGGGGGTTTTGATGACATCACATATCTGCTAATGCCTGTCCATTCTTGTCACCTATCGGTTCCCGAGACTTTTTATCTGCCATAGATACGTTCCTAGAGCCCTTGGAAGGCGAAACGTGGCCTCATTAAATGCGGGCGGTTTTGTGTTTCCCACGTTCAACGGTATGATGAAGATCGAACGATCGTGATCCCTTGGTCTTTATGGGCGGGAAAATTTGTGCAGTTACCCTAGAAAGTATAAGAGATTTTTTGGAACGGATCTGTCTCTTCAGTTTTGCACTTAAGAGCTCTAGCGCGTATATTCTGGGTTCATCTGAATTTTCGTCCAAATTCAAGTCTATCTCCAGCACAAAAAACCTATTCGAAGCGTCTTTCTTCTTTTGTGTAAGTTCCCTACCTCCATTAACTCGTACTTTTTCTTTTCTGGGTTTATTTCTCTTTGGCTCCCTTTTCTTTCCCGCCACGGGTTGGGTTTGTTTAGTAAATCACAAAGATGACTAAATTGAGACTGAGGAAATTAGTCGATACTGAAGAGGTGATGAATAAGTTCATCGTTGATTATAGGATTCCCCCCAACGTAAGTCTGAAGCACTGTAAGATGGGGGAATGACACTACAAGAGGGAAACGGGTGCGGTAGTAATCCCTGTCCTCGCCTTTGTAGAGGGAGGTATGAGGATCCCTATGGGGCCAGTGACGAGGGGTTACCTCAGGCACTTCCGTTTAGCCCCCACCCAGTGCGCCGGCAACATTTTTAGGATTCTGGGTTGCGTGGACGCCTTAAATGAGAAGATGGGGTTAAGACTGACCCACCATGACGTGAACTGGTGCTATAACCTCCAAAAATTGAAGGGGAAAACCTACTACATGAAGTCGAGGGATGAAAGGGTTCGATTAATTCAGTGTCTCCCTGACTCCAACAAGGGACTGAACAAGGATTTCCTTATCGTCTCTGGGGAATGGCACGATGGCGACCCATGCCCCATAGTAGAAGGAGAACCAGGTGGGGTACTGGGAATGGAAGGGGGATGACCCTTTACGCCATTCTAATTTAATGTTGTTCGGTAACTAACCATGCGTACGTGTTTGTCTTTTTGTAGATCTACACGCCTACACACGGCATTTTCACTTAGTCAACCGGGCGGACTTGGAGACCATTTTGCAAGCAGCAGTTTTTGTAAATGACAGAGATGGTCAAGTCCGAGCTGCTCACAAGATATTAGGGTATCCCCTGTTCAGAAGTCATTTGCGGACGCAAGGCACGTGATCAGCGACAACCGCCCTTGGCTTCCAAAAATTACCGTGGTTGAGACGGGATTTTTAATCTCCCAAGAACCAGCTGTCCCTGAGAACACCCCACAGGTGGGCCCCTCCTCGTCTTATCAAGTAGCAGAGGACGAAGGCGAGCCAGAACGGCCCGAGGAAGGTTTTGGGGTATTTGACCTAGCCCCCCAGTCCGAGGATCCTTCTGGTGACCTAGGTGACCCAGCCTTGTCCGAGGCGGAATTGTCGTCAGTAGGCATCTCTTCTCAAGCCGAGATGGGACTCAAGAGAATGCCCCTGACCCCCCTTCTCGAACTCCTCGAGGACCAACCTGGGAAGGATATGCAGGGAACACCACAACCCAATGCTCCTCCCCCACCACCTCGGCCTCTGACAATCCAGACCAGGTTATCTTCCACCAAGTCACAGCCACAATCCCCCCACCCCGCACTTCCTGCTTCCTCCCAACCAGCTCGGCCTCCTCGACCTGAAGGCACTGATCCAAAGAGAAAGATGAGTCCCAAGGGTAAGGGAGTCATGGACGGGGGAAAATCCCAACCTCCCAAGGAGAAGGAGGAGGCCCCACGTACTAAACAAATGAAGATTGGACACCAGAGTAAGGGCAAAGAGGCTGAAGCCCAATCCACCCAAGGCAAGGGAAAGGGGATAGAGGCTCAGTCCCTACCGAGTGCCTGGCTTCCTGCCCCAATGCTTCACGGGGGTCCACTACTGGAAACGGCATCCATGAGGGACCTTGGAGATGGCGAGGGTGGCTACGTGGCAGACGCGTTAGGGAGAACCATGTTACTCCCTAATGACATGGATGAACTGAGGAAAATGAGGATGCAGGAGGTCTTCCTCAGTACTAAGAGGTACCTGGGTATGGTAAGATTTCTCGAAACCTAAAACCTTATTAACTCTTGCCACTAGTTTGTCACTAACTACACGCTCATCTCCCTTGCCAGGCTCTCCAGGCAACCTATAGAATGGAGGAAGAGGTGAATAACAGGAGTAAGGCGGCCGAGAATGAACGCAAGAAGCGCATAACGGCCTCGAAGACTCTCGAAGCCTCTAAGGATGAACTTGCCAAAGTCAAGGCTGACTTAACAATAACTATCCGTGAGAGGGATAACGTCTCGGCGGGCCTAGCTAGCGCCCAAAAACAGGTCGAGGACCAAACAAAGCGCGTACTTGAAGCCGAGGATCAGTTGCGAATAGCCAAAGATCTGATCGAGGGTTTAAATAAGCAACTAGCCGCGGCCGAGCATGACAAAGGGGTGGCGGAATACGCACGTGATGACGCCCTAAGGGCCAAGAAGGAGGCCGAGTTTGTCAGAAACGTGGCAGAGATTGCCAAGGAAACAGCCGAGGATGATGGTTACAATGCGGGGGTGACCGAAACCCAAGCCATCCTTAAAGCCCAGATTCTTTGGAGTGTGCAGGTTTTATTGCTCCCAGGTTTGGGAAGAGGCATTGAAGCGAGCTGGGGTAGATGTTTCATCTGATTTGTGGAAGGCGGAGAATATATTCTACCCTACTGCCATCCGCGAGGCCACTTCTACCAGCTCCGTGACTATGGATGACCAACCTGAGGAAGGGGTCACCCCGTCGGAAGACTTATAGGTCAGCGGTTCTTCTGGCCAGATGCTCAAAGAAGGAGAACTTCAGGATGTGATAGAAATATCTCGGCATGCGGATCCTGAGGCACCTAGAGAGGTTACTGAGCCCGTGGTTGGCATTCAGGTGTCTAGTACTGAGGAGCCAGCCACACTTGCCCAGCCGCCACAAGCAGTTCCCCTTACTGTGGTCCCCCAGAGTACCAACGCTGACCCTGTTCAGCCTTCCCCAGAAGGGACTATCCTCCAGGGCGTCGAAGCTGATCCCGTTCCATCTTCTCAGGACGTGGCCAACGCGAAACTAAAAAAGTAGAAATCTTGGCTAGGCTTTTGTATTTATTTTTAGTTTAACGATCAACTTGCTTCTTTTTATTTTGAAAACTTTCTAATCTGTTGATAATTTGAAACCGTTTGAACATGTATATATGAAATCTTTTCATTCCTTTTTCCTTCTGGTTACTTGATAATTGACCTCGCTAATACTTAATATTGTTTATGAATCCTGTACTAATTCATCTTAACATGTACAAATATTTGTGCATGCGATACATTTAACATCATACTTCAAAACCCTAGCTTATTTGCACTCGGAGAGCCTTTAGACTCATTTCTAACCCTCATTCAACTAAGATATAGGTATCATTTTAGATATCACGTGTAGCTACTAAGTCCTGCTTAGTGCCCAGGTTTCCTGAATGTGGTTGTTTTCCCCATGTATGAATATTGCATGATCCGAGAACCATACAATACCTTGGTTCTAGTTGGTTTTCCCATAAGCTTGAGTCCGAGGACCATGCAATGCCTTGGTTCTGTCCAAAACTCAGTTTCCTCATCCAAGTAGTTGGTTTCCCCACAGGTTTGAGTCCGAGGACCATACAATACCTTGGTTCTGTCCAAAACTCAGTTTTCTCATCCAAGTAGTTGGTTTCCCCATAGATTTGAGTCCGAGGACCGTCCAATACCTTGGTTCTGTCCAAAACTCAGTTTTCTCATCCAAGTAGTTGGTTTCCCCATAGGATTGAGTCCGAGGACCATACAATACCTTGGTTCTGTCCAAAACTCAGTTTTCTCATCCAAGTAGTTGGTTTCCCCATAGGTTTGAGTCCGAGGACCATCCAATACCTTGGTTCTGTCCAAAAAACTCAGTTTTCTCATCCAAGTAGTTGGTTTCCCCATAGGTTTGAGTCCGAGGACCATACAATACCTTGGTTCTGTCCAAAATCTACTTGGTTCTGCCCAACTCAGTTTTCTCATCCAAGTAGTTGGTTTCCCCATAGGTTTGAGTCCGAGGACCATACAATACCTTGGTTCTGTCCAAAACTCAGTTTTCTCATCCAAGTAGTTGGTTTCCCCATAGGTTTGAGTCCGAGGACCATCCAATACCTTGGTTCTGTCCAAAACTCAGTTTTCTCATCCAAGTAGTTGGTTTTCCCATAGGTTTGAGTCCGAGGACCATACAATACCTTGGTTCTGTCCAAAACTCAGTTTTCTCATCCAAGTAGTTGGTTTCCCCATAGGTTTGAGTCCGAGGACCATCCAATACCTTGGTTCTGTCCAAAACTTAGTTTTGATAAGTAGTTGGGGGAATTATCCCCTCGGTTATGGCGTAGGATCTTGGTTTAAAGGGACCATCCCCTCAGCCAAGCCCCTGGAACCATCCGTGCTATTGACGCTACAAAGCGCAGCCCCTAGTGAAGAAACGTAGCCCCTAGTGAGACTTTACTCTAAAACACTATATCCAACTACTTAAAATGATGTGAAGGATGGTATCAACCCACCACCAGTGCCAAGACACAAGCCTTCCCCACAGACGGCGCCAATTGTAAGGACACGATTCGTGGCGGACCGTAACGGTGTTGGGTTCGCACGTAAAAAGGCCCAAACAACGTCATTTGTAGAGCGTGGGTTTGAAAGGCTAGGCCTTGGTCGCTAAACGGGGGGTTTACGTGATATGCATACATAGTTAAGTCGTCTTCGCCTTAGGAGTCTTTCTCCCGGAGGCGGGCTGGGAGGCTCTGGTTTTTGGCCATTTTTCCCAGCCCCCTCTTTCCACACCAACTTTTACATTATATAGTCCTTCTTGGTTGATCCTAGCCATCCACTTGTAGGTCAGGCAGGTATTTAGTCCTGTTCCTGTCCCATCAGCTGTCCCCTCTTACTTTTCTGTTTAGTCATGAGGACCAAGGTTACACCGTCCAAGTGTCTTTTCTCATTAATATGATCAGAACATTGGCCAGTGCATTTAATGTGGAGAGGACGTACTTTCCTTGAACCTATTTTGCACCGCCCCTCCATGTGGGCCCTATTCCACTCACATCCCCTTCAGGGGATTATTCGGGGGCGGCTTTCACTAAGACGTTGGTCTTTTCATCAGAGCCTTGGAGTGTCGAGGACAGGGTCGTCCTCAGCTGTTCCCCTTAACCCCTCGGCCTTTGATCACTCGTCATCGGCACACTACCTCCTTGGCACGGGCCCTGAGCCCGGATAGTGCGTGGGCCGGATCATAAGTTTCCCGACCCTACAATATGGATACTAATATTTTTATAAAAAGAAACAAAAAAAAATTTCGAGGGTGACCATTACTTCCCAAAGTCAACGTGGTGGCGGTCCCCAACTAGTAATTTCATTAACAAATGTTTTATGAGAACTCAAATCCTAATAATATTATTTGAAAAAATATTAAATGGGAAAAGTTAATAGATATTTTTATAAAAGTAAGATTTAGATATAATATTTAAGCGATGTTTTTTAAATTTATTTTTAAAATTTTATGATTTTTTTTATGAATAAAAATATATTTTTTTAAATTAAATAATCATATAACAGAATCTTAATAAAGAAATTTAAAAAACAGTACTGTACTTTATATAAATTTGTTATTTTTATAAATTTTTTACTAGAAAAAGGAAAATAAATCGCGTGACATTTTTTTTATATAAAGATAATATCAAAATTTTACTAAAATAATGAATTAATAAATGCTCGATATCCTGGGACCAGTGGTCCTTTAGTTATCTACGGTTACAATTTTCATAATTGCCGACGTCTGTTTTGGCCACACTGCTGTTTTCAAGCCAGCAAATCATCTGACCTCTCCCGTAACAAGGACACAGCATTAAAGGGTTTTTGTCAGAATTGGTTGACGTGTTGACTTGCTTTGAGAGACGCCCTCATCCTAAAGGCAAACTATAAATTTTCATTGCTTGTACCTATTCTCTAAGTACCTAATCCCATTCATACTCATCAAAACATGCACTAATACAATAAAAAAATCTCTGCATAATTTCCGAGAGGAAGAGATTAATTCAACAAAATGACTTTCTTCAATCCTTTCTCTCTTCCAATCTTGTTCTTTTCCGTACTCAGCCTTAGCTTCCTAAGCCTCACCACTCATGCTGCTGACCCTGTTCACCTCACAGATGTTTGTGCAAACAACACTTTCAGCGCCAATAGCATCTACCAATCCAATCTAAAGTCCCTCCTCTCTTCACTCGACTCCAACGCCACACGCAACATCGAATTCTTCAACACCACCACTGGCCAAAACACCTCCGACCCTGTCTACGGTCTCTTCAACTGTCGCGGCGATGTCACCCCTCAACTCTGCCGAGCCTGCGTGAACGCGGCGGTGAAGGTACTAACCAGCAAGTGTTCGAGAGAGAAGGTCGCTCTGACATACTACGACGAGTGTATAGTGCGCTACTCAAACCGGTCGTTCTTCTCCACCGTGGACGAAAAACCAAGGCTGGGCTTGTTGAACACCCAGAATGTAACTGATCAGGACAAGTTTAATCGATTGCTGAACACTTCGATGCTTGAGTTAGCAACTGAAACCTCGGACGCTCCGACGGGTTCTAAGAAGTTTAAGACCAAGCAAGTGAGCATATCTGCTTTTCAAACACTGTACAACCTTGCACAGTGTACACCGGACCTGTCCAGCACCGATTGCAAAACTTGTCTACAGGATGCTGTGAAGCTTCTTCCATGGTGTTGTAGTGGCAAACAAGGGGGTAGAATTGTTTTTCCTAGTTGCAATATTAGGTACGAATTGTACCCTTTTTACACTTTGGGAGCCACTGCACCTACACCTTCACCTGGGGTTCAATCTCCACCGCCTCCAAGTCCAAGTTCCGTGAGTGGACCAAAAGGTAAAGTGGTTCACCCATTAATCCCATTTGAACTCTTTTTCATTCTTGATTAGTATTAGTTAATGCTATTAGGTGGCGTTAACTTATGTCAACATTTCACAGCTTGCTTTTTGGAAGAGCTTTATCTTATTCATAGTACAGTAGTCTATAATAATATG
Source organism: Quercus lobata (assembly GCF_001633185.2). NCBI lineage: Eukaryota > Viridiplantae > Streptophyta > Magnoliopsida > Fagales > Fagaceae > Quercus > Quercus lobata. Next base: position 75,861,723 of record NC_044908.1, read on the forward strand.
TATTTCTATCAGTTTGGTTTTGGTGTGAATCACTCTCTTTATCTTTAAGAAATATGGAAATAATTAGGTACAATGTGATGATCGTGCCCATGAGTGGTTGCAATTATGACTGGTACTGATAACATAAACAACAAATTATATCTTTAAAATAAGCAAGTGTTTCTATATTTCGACATTAGATTATAGAGTCCATTATACTATTATAGGTTCTGGACCCGCCAATATGTGTATTCTAAATAGCAGATCAGTTGTACCTAAATTCAACAACAGACAAACGAGCAAAAAATGAAGTGAAAGTTGACTTGATATGATAAATTGAATTACATAATGTTTCATGAATTCAAATCCTCTGTATTTGGACAAACTTCTATTTACTCTAAATTAAAAAATAAAATTTGACAAGGTTGAATACTAAAATGTTTAGTTCATGAGTATTAGTTGTTTTTATTTTAACCTACGGTTACATTCTTTTTATGTCTTTATGTGATTCTTAGTGGTTGATGGTCTTTTGGACCATTTCCTCTGTTCCGTAGTGCACAACTTGATTTACCTTAAAAAAAAAAAAAAAAAACAAAAAAAAAACAAAAAAAAAAAAAAAAAACAAAAAACAAAAAACAAAAAACGAAAAAACAAAATGTGTGTGCCCACATGGTACTTGAAGAGGAGGGAGGGAATAGGAATATATACTCCTACCTGCTCTCATATTGTGATAAACTACCACATGTTTTAGTAATTTAAGCTGATAAGAAATGGTGAATCTAGTCACTCAATCATTATTGTGACAATTTATTTCTTATGTACATTTAACTGGAGAATGTAGAATTAAAAAATAAATAAAAAAAAAAAAAAAAAAAAAAAAAAAAAAAAAAAACTGATCACTATGACTATCAATTATACAGTGAAACTTAATCCTTTTCAAGTAAGTGCTTATCATCTCTGACCATTGTATTGTTGAGCATGTCTGAAACATATGGTAATCAACAATGAATTTGAGCTGTACCAAGTGTAATCATACGATGTTGTTTATGCAGATAAAAGCAAACTGTCAACATCAAAAATAGTCGCCATCGTTGTTCCAATTTCTGCTTCTGTGGTTCTATTCATTGTGGGCTGCTGTTTCCTAATTAGGAGAGGAAAGAAGTACAAAGCTGTAGACGGAGAAAACGGTAATGAATAAGTAAATTGGATATATGCAGTCTTTTATGTCCTCGTGTCCAAATACAATGCCCTTTGGAGTGTAATATCTCACGTATATTCTTTGCATTTGTAGATGCCAATGATATTACAACTGTAGAGTCCTTGCAATTTGATTTTGTTACAATTGAAAGTGCCACAAACAAATTCTCAGAGGATAACAAGCTTGGTGAAGGAGGATTTGGTCAGGTTTACAAGGTATGCAATTAGAATACTTCACTTATTTTATTTTTATTACCATGCTATTTTACAGGGCAGTACTAGTTAAGCATAAAAAATTAAACACATAAAAATATGAGTAATTTAAAGTTCACAACATTTTGATGTTGAAATTTTCAAATTATACAAAGTAAACTATTCTAAGGATTGGTTAAAGTATTTTCTCAGGGAACACTTCCTAATGGACAAGAAATAGCTGTGAAGAGGTTATCAAAAAGCTCAGGACAAGGTGCAGAACAATTTAAGAATGAGGTTGTAGTGGTAGCCCAGCTTCAACACAGAAATTTAGCAAGGCTATTGGGTTTTTGCTTGCAAGGAGAAGAAAAGATACTTGTTTATGAATTTGTGCCCAACAAGAGTCTTGACTATATTCTATATGGTTTGTCCATTTGAATTATGATAACAAAGTAGTAATTAAGAATCATTTGATTAAGCTTTTATTCCTAACATGAAGTAATTTTTGATGAACTTGTAGACCCAAAAAAACAGGGACTACTAGATTGGTCAAGGCGTTACAAGATAATAGGCGGGATTGCTCGAGGAATCCAATATCTACATGAAGATTCTCGACTTCGAATTATACACCGCGATCTCAAAGCTAGCAATGTATTGTTGGATGCAGATATGAACCCAAAAATTTCAGATTTTGGCATGGCAAGGATATTTGGAGTTGATCAAACTCAAGGAAACACAAGTAGAATTGTGGGGACATAGTAAGTTCTGAAATTTTTTGCATTACCTCATTTCTGAAATCAGTCAGGAGTCAGCTATGAACTCAACTTAAATGATTAGACTTGTGAGAATAAGATATTGACTTCTTATTAACTTTTGTTATGTTCTTGGTGATGCCTTGCAGTGGTTATATGTCTCCAGAGTATGCAATGCACGGAGAATTCTCTGTGAAGTCGGATGTGTATAGCTTTGGTGTCTTGGTTCTAGAGATTATCACTGGCAAGAAGAACAGTAATTTCTATGAATCAGAAGTTGCTGAGGACCTCTTGAGTTATGTAAGTGTGAAATTGATGTTATAAATATTTTCCCTTTTAAATGTCTGTATCACCTTCTCCAAGTTGCTTAGAAGAGAAGTGTGGCATTCTGAACACAACATGATGAATTGATGCAGGTTTGGATACATTGGAGGGATGGTAGGCCTTTGGAATTGTTGGATCCAGCTTTGGGAGATTCCTTTTCTAGAGATGAAGTCATGAGATGCATCCATATTGGTTTATTATGTGTTCAAGAAGATCCAGCTGACAGACCCACCATGGCGACAATAGTTCTCACACTTACAAGCGGCTCAGTTTCACTGCAAGCACCTCAACAGCCAGCATTTTTTTCCAAAACAGACACAAACATCCCAATAAAGGGCCTGGAATCATCAGATCAATCTACGAACAAGTCAATGCCGTGGTCTGTTAATGAAGCATCCATTACTGAATTAGACCCTCGATAGTTATATATCCAACTTAAGCCTCTGTTTACCAAGTGATGAAGTCTTAAAAAATTGAGTTATGGTTGCATATGACATTTGCTTATGGAATAAAAATTCAATATGTTTAGAGTGCTCAGTAGTTCAGTTCGAATATCTATCCAAATCCTCTGTATGTTTGGTGTATATTATAGTTTTTCTCTGAAGATGAACAAATGGGATGGGCTTCAATTATTTAAGAATGTTGCAATTAAAGTCAATAGTTTCCAAAACTATTTCATTTTGAATCAGTTAAAAACCAACGAGGCTCTTGTAATCTGCAGTCCCATTCTTTTGGCAAATAAAATAATATCAAATAAATATAGTGAAATGAAATAAATACCAGAGATCAAATATGCAAAAAAAATGTTAAATATCTCCAAATTCTAGAACACGTAATAGTCCAATCAAGCTAATCAACTAGTGGCTTTTTGTGGATGGTGTTCAAGATGCGAGGTCATTGAGGCATTGGCTATCCGGCGGGCTATCAGGTTTGCAATTGAAACTAGCTTTAATTGTGTTATAATTGAGAGTGACTCACTCTTGGTGTTTAAAACTATCCAAGATACTGCCGAATCTACTTATCATATTGAAAACATCATAGATGACGTGAAGCTTTTGTCAAAGGCCATGAAAAGCTGTGAATTTCATCACACAGCGGGAGGCAAACCAGGTTGCTCACACCCTGGCCCGCAATGCTACTCATGTTGACACAGAGATGGCCTGGATTGAAGAGATTCCTCCTTGTGTGTCTGATGTAATCCAAATAGATGCTGTGTAATTGTTGTTTTGTTTGTTCCTCCTTTGTTTTTTATGGAGCTGTTTCTCAAAAAAAAAAAACTAGTGGCTTTTTAATACCCCCAAAGGTTATATTCGTTATCTTTCTCTTTCTTTCTTTTGTTTTTATATTTTTTTCTCAGCACGTTCTGACAAAATAGTCAAAACAGTTGTGCCTCGTGATATGACGCAATTGGAACATGCAGTTAATCCCCCTCTTTCTCACAATAGTTTTTTTTTTTTTAAACATAAATTTGATGATAATTTAAAATAAATTTGATACAAAATTTATGAAAAACATAAAAATTTATATTAAAAAGTTAATCATATTTTTGTTTACCATAAATTTTATAAAAAAATACTTTTTAAATAATCTCTCTTAGAACATCTTATATGAAATCTTAGTGATTTAAGAGACGTGACATATACTTATCTTTTTCATTTGTTTAAAAAGAAAAAAAAAATCTTGCTACCGTATCTTCTCTCTCTTTTTTTTTTTTTTTTGGGTAAACCGCTACCTTATTCTCTCTCTCTCTCTCTCTCTCTCTCTCTTTTATCCTAAAACATTAGTTGGAACTGTCTCTCTCGTTTATATCAGAAGGGCTAGTGAAGCTAAGCTAAGCGATGTGCGCAAAAATGGTCGACTTCGAAATCCCCATATCGATTAAGCTTGTGTTTTTCTTTCTCTTATTAAGCTTGCTTAACCATACCACTGAGTCAACACCTACCTACGCCTCTCACTCCTGCTCCAATTCAAGCTTTTTCACACCCAACAGCACCTACCAAGCCAATCTCGACCTCCTCCTCTCCGCTCTATCCCCCAACTCCACAAACCAAGATGGTTTCTTCAAAACCCAAGTGGGTCAAAACCAACCCAACATAGTCACAGGCCTTCTCCTCTGCCGTGCTGATCTCACCCCAACTGCTTGCCAAGACTGCATCTCTGTTGCAACAAAAGACATACAAAAGCGTTGTCCCTTAGACAAAGTTGTCCTAATTTGGTACGATGAGTGCACTTTGCGTTACTCAAACGAGACTTTCCTCAACAACTTAGTACCTTATGTGAACTTTTTCACTACCAACCAGAGCGTCGTTGAGTTGGACCGGTTTAATGGGTTGTTGGCTAGCACCATGAAATCGTTGGCTCAGCAAGCTGCGAATTCACAATCGAATAAGAAGTTTGCCACGGCGGTGGACAAGTTTACGAGCTCGTTGACACTGTATAGCCTGGTGCAGTGCACACCGGATTTGTCTGTGAGTGAATGCTTGACATGTTTGGATAGTGCCATCGCTTCTCTTCCCACATGCTGCAATGGAAAACAAGGTGGAAAGGTTCTGCTTCCGAGCTCTAATGTTAGATATGAAATTTACCCATTTTTTAATTCCACTGCATCATCTCCTACACTTCCTCCAGGTACGCTGTAAATATTGCTGTATATCTCTTTTGCTTTGACAAAATCAGTACTTGAAGAAAAGGAAAATAGAAAATATTAGGCGCACAATTTTTAAGTATCTATAATTGGGACAGAATTTTTATTGGTCTTTTTCCTGCTTCATTCTTTAACTATTACTAATTGGTTGGGCTGTCACTGACATATCATTTTTCTAGTTTATTATCACTAATTATATATAATGTTATTTTTAATATTAAAGGATCACGATGAACTGTCTTACTTTCTAAAGTAAATGATGCATATCGTTGAATGCAGGAGAAAAAAAATTGTCATCTCTAACAATTGTTGCCATTGTTATCCCAATTGCTGTTTCTGTGGTTCTTCTTTTCATTGGCTGTTGCTTCTTTTGTCGGAGAGCAAGGAAGAAGTATAATACTTTACCAGAGGAAAATGGTGAAGAATAAAAGATTATTATTTCATCACTTTGCTTTTTGGTCTTTGTGGTATAAACAATTCGCAATTGGAATTTTTATTATAAAAAAATCATTATATTTACTGCTTTGTTGTCTAGGTGGAGTCGAAATTACAAATGTAGAGTCCTTGCAGTTTGACTTAGATATCATTGAAGCTGCCACAAACAAGTTCTCTGAGGATAATAAGATAGGTGAAGGAGGATTTGGTGCCGTTTACATGGTAAAAATTAAGTTAATACTGAAGGTCAATGAGAGTTTTTTGCACACAAAAGATTGTTTAATCTTGGTTCAAATATATTTTCAGGGTACCCTTCCCAATGGACAACATATAGCTGTGAAAAGATTATCTGTAAGATCTGGACAGGGTGCAGTAGAATTTAAGAATGAGGTTGTATTGGTAGCCAAGCTTCAACACAGAAATCTTGTGAGACTATTAGGATTTTGCTTGGGGAGAGAAGAGAAGATACTCGTCTATGAATATGTTCCCAACAAAAGCCTTGATTACTTTCTATTTGGTTAGGCCCATCTGAACTTAAATCCAATTATTTTTTTCTTTCTTTGTTTAATGTCTCTAAGGTATGTATGGTTACTGTTTAGTATCAGAGTACATGATACTGATCACTTACACATCCCTCAAAATTCACTTGTCTTGAACTTCTCACAAATTGAATCAGTGCCAAAGAGCTGAAATTCTAAGATGATAATAAAATTTTGTTTTCGAATTGAATCAGAATATTTCCTTGTCCATTTGAATCTCATTCCTAACTTGAGTATTTAATTATGACAAAATTATAGAGCCATCAAAGCAAGGAGAATTGGATTGGTCAAAACGTTACAAGATTATAGAAGGAATCGCCCGAGGGATTCTTTATCTTCATGAAGATTCTCGACTTAGAATTATTCATCGTGATGTCAAAGCTAGCAATATTTTGTTAGATGATGATATGAACCCAAAAATTTCAGATTTTGGCATGGCAAGGATATTTGTAGTAGATCAAACTCAAGCAAATACAAATAGAATTGTTGGAACATTGTAAGTTCTTAATCACAAATTTATTTATTTCTTATAACATGTGAGAGTTACAGAAACGAAATATAGATATACTTTAACACCATCAGTTCATGCTCTGCCTTGTGTAAATAGCAATGCTGTGAGAGGGATTATCTTAGGAGATTGATTAGCTTGAGATGTTCCAAAATTTACAGATATGATACTATGATTGACCTTCTAAAAATTCATTCTTTTATTTTACTTAAGGCTTTTTCTTTATGGTTCTTAATTGTAGTGGTTATATGTCTCCGGAGTATGCTATGCATGGACGATATTCTGTGAAGTCCGATGTGTTTAGCTTTGGAGTCTTAGTTCTAGAGATTATAAGTGGCAAAAAGAATACCTATTTCTATCAATCAGAACTTGCTGAAGACCTATTGAGTTATGTAAGTATGAATCAGATATTTTAAATTTGTCACTTTTACAATGAAATTATTTTTCTTTGGTTGTGAGGAAGAAAGATGAACTTGATGAACTTCACATTTATAACGAGTTTCTGCAGGCTTGGAAACAATGGAGGAATGGAACACCCTTGGAACTGTTGGATCCCTCTTTGAGAAATTCTTATTCAAGAAATGAAGTTATTAGGTGCATCCATATGGCCTTGTTGTGCGTTCAAGAAAATCCTGCAAATCGACCTACAATGGCAACAATAGCTCTCATGCTTAACAGTTATTCTGTTACGCTACCATTACCTCAGCAACCGGCATTTTTGCATCGAAGCAGAGCAAAGCTCAACAAGCCAATAACGGAGCTTGAGTCTGATCAACATACAAGCCAATCAAATGGATGGTCTGTTAATGAAGCATCATTCACTGAAATATATCCTCGATAGTTTGACTAGACAAGATGCTTTCCAAAATCAGTATATATTAGTAAGTGGTGGAACTTCTATTCCAGTTCTCAGATAGCTCTTATTTATGGACTGAAACCCGTAAACAATCGTAAATATAAGTTCGCTGTCAATTAGAACTGATATCAGTACGATATCAAAGTTGGGTGTCAATTGTATTTCTCACAGGGCTGGTTAATTTTGGATGGGGGTGAATGACACTTTTCTCAATATTCCATTCTCATCATGGTGGAGGATGAGGTATTTTAACTGGTCTCTTCTAAAATCGACCTGCTATCACATCATATTAGAATAAACATTTTTTTGAAAAAAAAGTGATGGTGATTGAGATTTCTGAGACACACCTTATAATGAAAGTTTTATAATCCTTGCATTATTTTTTTTTTAGAGGAATTCTATTTATACATCTGGTCTCTGAGATATTTGTCACAAGAAGACAAGTATTTTGAGGTATAGGAGCCTGTACCTATTTTCAATTATCATTTATTAGTGGGGTGTTATGGATAACTCCAGTAATTTATTTATTTATTTTTTTTTTTTTTTGAGAAGTTGAAAGGAACACCGTTTCAGTGGCAAAATTATTTGCTTGCCCACTGCGCGACTAGACACGCCAACTTTTAATTTTGTGAACCTTTCTGTTTAAAGGAAAAATTATTAATTCTACTGGGATGATTGTTGACATAGTTCTTTTAATTGTTATTTATGTAAATGTATGAGTGAATTTCTTAATCAGTATAAAGAATAAAAAATAAAAAATTATCAAGTGATTTTATATATGCTTATATAGCAACATTTTATTAGTTAAGAGGTCATAGAAGACTATTTCAGCAATTATCCCGAGACCTAATAATTTCTCCCGTATAAGGTATACCTATTTTTTGTGCCTTTTTTGCCTAAAAAACCCATGTGTAGAATTTTATTGCCTTCATTCTAATACTAGAACTACTCCTTTCTCCTAGGCTCTGAAATAGGAACTTTCCATAAATAAGAACTTTCCATTCCCCTCTATCCAAATTCATAATAATCCACGGTTACAATTAAGATGAACTTTATTATTGTCTTATATCAGAATAAAAAAAAATATTGAAGAAAAAGTATTTGGTTGGTAATAAATAGGATTTCCTTGACATCTTCTCCAATTAAAGTGACTTTTGTTAAATATATTAGCATTGATTTGTATGGCATATTGTATATGTTAGAGTAAATGTAGAAGAGGAAATATAGAATGGGAACACAAAAATATAGGATTACGTGATTTAGCCTTAATGGCCTACATCTACAGAGGAAATCTTTTAAAATTACCTCTTTATTATATAAGAGTGTAGTACAAAGTCTGTGTTACAATAAAACATAACATGAATATATATAGGAGATTCATATATCTTTAACACGCTATATCTCTAACACCCTCCCAAACTAATGGTAGAAGCTTGATGAAGATTTTAGATTGAATAAACATAAAAAGATGCCTTGAAGCCACAACAAAGAATATGTCACTTAAACAATTTTGGAACTTCAAAAAAATAAACGGAATCTAAAATTAGAATCTATGCAAAAACTGAGCAAAGTAGATTCTTTCGAAAATTTTGACTTCTGATCAATGCTCCACAAAATAAGTCAAAGTCAACAGTCAAACTTATGGTCAACGAGGAACTGCGAAGTTGCTTTTGTTCACCTGCGTCCAGAGACCCCACCCGCACTACTCAATGCTCATCACCCGTATCCTCATCATATCCACCAAATCTTTTATCTTTATGACTTTATTCCATTGTCCAACTTACCAAAAAACACAAAAATAATTACACATGAAATTGAACAAATATTGGGTGATCTTGCAATCGGTGTACTTGTAAGAGGTATAACCAAAATGCGTTATTTCAAATTTCCCATGCTCCTTTTGTCTCTCTGGTTAATTACCTTGCTTAGCCTTACCAAAACTGAATCAGCACCCACTTACAGCGCTCACTTTTGCTCAAACTCAACATTCTTCATCGCTAACAGTACGTACCAAACCAACCTCAACCTCGTCCTCTCTTCTCTTACCTCAGACTCCTCAAACAACAACAACAACAACAACCACAATGGATTCTATAACGCCTCAGCTGGGGACAACCCAGCTGACGACGTGGTCTCTGGTCTCTTCCGTTGTCGCGGAGACGTCAACACCATCGTCTGTCAAGACTGCGTCGCCACTGCAAGCAAAGAAATGTTGCGGCGATGCCCTCTAGACAAAGTCGCTATAATATGGTACGAAGAGTGCCTTTTACGTTACTCTAACAAATCCATCTTCGCTACCATCAACGAAGTCCCTCAAATATTCTTGAGTAGTACGCAGAATATCACAGGGGCAGAGAATGATCGGTTTAACGATGTGTTGGCCAAAGCGATGAATTCTTTGGCGACGAGAGCGTCGAACTCTGATTCGGGTAGGAAGTTTGCGATAGAGGAAGATGAATTCACGAGTTTAAAGTCGCTGTACAGTCTTGGTCAGTGCACGCCGGACTTGACTGTGTCTGATTGCTCTAGGTGTTTTCAAAGTGCCATAGGAGCTCTTCCTACGTGTTGTAATGGAAAACAAGGTGGAAGAGTTCTGCTCCCAAGATGTAATATTAGATATGAACTGTACCCATTTTACAACATCACATCTGCTTCGCCTGTAATTCCTCCTCTTACTCCTGCAGGTACGGTAATTAAGAACATTATTTTTCCAGATCTTTGAATTTTAGACCATATAATATGTCCAGCTCGATTGGGTTTTACACTAGTGAGAGAAAAAAATTTTGGTAATTTCGGAGTATTATTTCCGGCTCTCACAAAAAGGGTGAGCCCCACATGAGAGTCACACCATAGACCTCCCCGTCTTGTGAGATGGTCCTGTCTCTCTTCTGTTATTGAAGAGTTAGTATTTTTATTTCTATATTTTTAAAGGAAGGTGTCGAGAATTCTTTGAGCACCAAACCATTTCAGAAGTGTATAGTTCTCCCTCTTACATACACATATGAAGGGGTAAAAAATAGCATGACGAACCTTCGCTACATTGGGCCTGACGGATCCTAGCCTATGGGCGGCAATGGGAGAGAGCCCAGGGTCGAGCCTGACTTAAAATACTTGTCACACACGTTTGAAATCCGAGAGAATCCCAAATGAAATCAGAATCCTAGTGCAAGGATAATTCTAGAAGATACGCGCTTAATGAAAGACCCACTCTACAAGGAAATGTTTTGCCCATCACGTTTGGGATTACTCAAGTAGAGTCCTATAAGGAAAAGACTTCTACGTCAAGGAAGAAAGGCCAACCTTCTACTACTATAAAAGCCCCAATACCCTCACAAATCAAGGTACGCACAATTTCCCCTTCTCTATCACTCTAGAGTTGAGAATACTTCTAACTTGACCTTCGGAGGGTATTTGGCCGGCACTACACTGGTGCCCTCTATTAGATCACTTCTTTCTTCTTGTAAGTCGCTATTTCGAGTCTGCGAGGATTGTGTAGCTCACTGGTGATTTTACGGCATCATCTGTTGGCGCCGTCTGTGGGAAATCGAAGAGTTTATCCAGACTATCGCCTCCCGGACATAAGAGTTGCATGGTACTCACTCGCTCGATGGCTACCACCAACAACGTTCAAGGAGACGAGCCACCAAGATCTACTGCATTAGAGAGGTAGGTCCAGACTCTCATGGCAGCAGTAGAACGACTCACAAAATAGAACCATGATCTGGAGGAGCAGCTATGCCAAAGGGATGAAGGACATAACATTCAGGAGGAAAACCAAGAGGGTACCAGTGCCGAACGAAGGGACCAAGAGAAGCCAGAGGGTAACAATGCCCCAAGTAGACCAGAATGGCAAAACATGAGCCTTCCATCCCTCATGGATTCGGCCCCTCCACCTATTATCGTAGAGATGCAGGCGATGAAGGAGCAGATGGAGGTCATGATGAATGCCCTCAAGGGACGAGTGTCCAATGATCTTGACGACCTAGTAAACAGAACTGACTCACCATTCACTACCTCCGTCAACTCATTCCCCTTGCCCCAGAAATTCCACATGCCCCAGATCGAAAGCTATGACGGGGTCAAGAACCCCCTCGATCATCTAGAGACTTTCAAGACCCTGATGCACCTTCAAGGGGTACCAGACGAGATCATGTGTAGGGCATTCCCGACGACGCTAAAGGGCCCTGCGAGGGTTTGGTTTAGTAGATTGACGCCAAGCTCCATCAACACTTTCAAAGAGTTGAGCGCCCAGTTCACTTCGCACTTCATAGGTGGACATCGGTACAAAAGGTCCACCGCATGCTTAATGAGCATCAAGCAGCGAGAAGACGAGACGCTGCGGGCCTACATAACTCGTTTCAACAAGGAAACCCTTTCAATTGACGAAGTTGACGATAAGATACTCGTAGTTGCATTCACTAACGGGCTGCAGAAGGGTAAGTTTTTGTTTTCTTTATACAAGAATAACCCAAAGACCATGACAGACGTGCTCTATAGAGCCACCAAATACATGAACGCAGAAGATGCATTGCTAGCCCGCGAAGAGAAACCTAAGAAGAGGGAGAGATAGGAGGACACAAGACAAGATAGGGGGCGAAAGGTTGCTAGAATCGGAGATCAACGAGATGAAAGGCGCCTTAGACCCCCCACTGGAAAGTTCACCAATTTCGCCCCATTAACCATCCCGATAGATCAAGTCTTGATGCAAATCAAAGATGAAGGAGCACTGAAGTTCCCTGGTAAATTAAAGGGAGATCCCAACAAGAGGCCAAGGGACAAGTATTATCGCTTTCACCGAGACCACGAGCACGACACAGCCAACTGCTACAACCTGAAAAAGTAGATTGAGGCCCTTATCAGACAAGGGAAGCTATAGAGGTTAATCAGCAAGGAAAGAACCGATCCGCCACAGGACCAGGCCCCACGACGGGAGAACGAGCGCCCTAGACCACCTATAGGGGACATAAGAATGATCATAGGAGGCACAACCGCAGCTGGATCTTCCAAAAAAGCCCGCAAAACCTACCTCAGAATGGTCCATAGTGTCCAACTTACAGGATCCGTACCCAAGATGTCGTGAATGGATAACCCCGTTAACAGATTTTCAGAGGATGACGCTTGGAGACTTTACCATCCTCATGACGATGCACTGGTGGTGAGCTTGCAAAAAAGGGATTATAAAATGCATCGGGTCCTCGTCGACAACGGCAGCTCAATAGACATCATGTACTATCCAGCATTCCAGCAAATGAGAATTGACAGGGAACGGTTGACCCCAACGAATGCCCCACTCATGGGATTTGGGGGATCGAAGGTGTTCCCTTTGGGCGCAATAACACTAGCTGTGACGGCAAGTGACTATCCTCAGCAAATCACTAAGGAGGTAACTTTTCTCATAGTTGATTGCTCGTCTGCCTACAATGCTATCCTCAGGCGACCTACTCTCAATTCCTGGAAGGCAGTGACTTCAACATACCACCTGATGATTAAATTCCCGACGGAGTATGGGGTGGGAGAACTGCGGGAAAATCAAATAGTAGCACGGGAATGTTATATTGCCATGTTAGAAATGGAGGATCAACAGCAAACAATGTGTATCGGAAAGCAACGAGCATTAGTAGAGCCGGTTGAAGAGCTGGAAGAGGTGAGACTTAATGACACACAGCCTGAACGGATGACTAAAATTGGCACACTAGCTAGTTGGCCCGTGCGCCAAACGATCACGACTTTCCTCAGAGATAACCAAGACATGTTCGCCTGGAGTCATGAAGACATGCCAGGAATCGACCCCTCAGTCATGGTCCATAAGTTAAATGTGTCACCCTCATTCCCTCAAATCCGGCAAAAGAAACGAGTCTTCGCCCAAGAGCGGGACAAGGCCATAGCCGAGGAAGTTCGAAAGTTACTCGAGGCAGGTTTCATTCGGGAAGTATATTACCCCGACTGGTTGGCAAACGTCTTCATGGTTAAAAGGCCAATAGAAACTGGAGGATGTGCGTGGACTTCACGGACCTCAACAAGGTTTGCCCTAAAGACAGCTACCCGCTCCCACGGATAGATACCTTGGTAGATTCAACTGCAAGACACCAGTTCCTAAGCTTTATGGATGCTTTCTCCAGCTATAACCAGATCAGGATGGACGAATCTGATCAAGAGAAGACCTCCTTCGTTACAAGCCAGAGATTATTCTGCTACAAGGTAATGCCTTTTGGACTAAAAAATGCTAGGGCAACATACCAAAGGCTAATGAACAAGATGTTTGCACATCAGATTGGCAGGAACATATAGGTTTATGTTGACGACATGTTGGTAAAAAGCCTGCGTGAAGTTGATCATCTAGACGACCTCAGGGAGACATTTGACACACTCCGATCATTCAACATGAAGCTGAATCCAAACAAGTGCGCGTTCGGAGTGACAGATGCGAAATTCTTGGGCTTCATGATGTCCTAAAGAGGAATAGAGGTCAACTCAGAGAAGGTGCAAGCCATAATGGAGTTGGAGCCACCAAGGACGATTAAGGAGGTCCAAATTTTAAACGAAAAGATTGCAGCCCTGAACAGGTTCGTCTCAAAGGTGACAGATAGGTGTTTACCATTCTTCCGCACTCTAAGGAAATCATTTGAGTGGACGGATGAATGCCAGACGACATTCAATGACTTAAAGGCATATCTCTCATCTCCACCGTTGCTCAGTCCATCCATGCTGGGAGAAGAGCTCTACTTATATTTAGTCGTTTCACAAGCTGCAATAAGAGCAGCTTTGGTAAGAGAGGAGGATGGATCCCAGAAACCAGTCTACTTTACTAGCCGAGCACTCCGAGGGGCAAAAAAGAGGTACCCTCAGATGGAGAAGTTGGCTTTCGTGTTAATAATCGCGGCGCGAAGACTTAACCCATACTTCCAAGCGCATACCATCGTTGTCTTAACGGACAAGCCATTGAGAAAAGCCATGAGTAGCCTAGAAACGGCAGGAAGAATGGCTTTGTGGGCAGTAGAGCTGAGCGAGTTTGACATCCAATACCGCCCGCGGACAGCCATAAAAGGGCATGTAATAGCTGACTTCATCGCCGAGTTCACTCTCGGAGACGGCCAGGTGGAGGAAGAGAAAGGATAATGGAATATCTATACAGACGGATCTTCAAATAGACGAGCCGGTGGAGCCGGCGTAGTGATCCAAACTCCGCAGGGGGACAAGATCCAATGTATGATCCGACTGGACTTCTCCACAACCAACAACGAGGCAGAGTATGAAGCCTTGGTGGCAGGGCTAGACCTTGCAAAGGCTGTGGGAGCAGAAAACATAATCATACACTGCAATTTACAGGTGGTAACAAGTTAGATCAATGGCGACTACGAGTGCAAGAACGATAGAATGAAGAGGTATTTAGAAGAAGTAAAATACCGAATCAGCGACCTCGAAGTCAAATTCATTCAGATCCCAAGAGAAGAAAACGAATGTGCCGACCATCTAGCAAAAGCTGCGTCAGCCGAGTTTATACTGGTTCCCAAACAGGTATTATCATTCGTTCAACTCTCCTCACTTATCGATGACGGAATAAGTATGCAGGTAGTAAACTTTGAATGCAATTGGATTACGCCATTGATATCCTACCTAAAAACTGGGGTGTTACCTGACGAGAAGGGCGCCGCAAGAAAGTTGAAGGTCCAAGCATCACGGTTTGTGCTGATAAAGGACGTCTTGTATAAAAGAGGTTTCTCTCGACCATACCTGAGGTGTTTAGGCCAAGAGGAAGCGGATTACGTGATGAGAGAAGTACACGAGGGTATCTGTTGAAAACACTCAGGCGCACGATCATTAGTACACAAGTTAATCCGAGCAGGATACTACTAGCCTACAATGATGAAGGATGCGCAAGCTTATGTCCAGTCCTGCGACAAATGCCAAAGGTTCAGCAATTTCATTAGACAGCCGTCCAAAGAACTGACCCCTATGACGGCACCCTGACCGTTCGCACAATTGGGGACTTGATATCATGGGCCCATTCCCGACAGCTATCCGGCAGCTAAAATTCCTGGTAGTTGGCATAGACTACTTCACTAAGTGGGTAGAGGCGGAAGCCTTAGCCACCATCACGAAGAAGAACATCCGAAGTTTTGTCTAGAGGAATATCATATGCAGGTACAAGATATTCAGAGTACTGGTCTCTAACAACGGTAAGCAATTCGACAACAGCGCGTTTAGAGACTTCTACTCGGAGCTAGGGATCAAGAATCACTACTCGTCGCCCGCACACTCACAGGTGCATGGGCAAGTCGAAGTCACGAACCAGTCCTTACTCAAGATAATCAAGACCCGCTCGAGGGGGCAAAGGGTATTTAGCCGGACGAACTACCAAGCGTCCTATGGGCATACTGGACCACAGTAAGAACACCCACTGGAGAAACACCATTTCAACTTGCATATGGAATCGAAGCTGTCATTCCCGTAGAAGTGGGGCTCACAAGCTACTGGGTAGAGAGCTACGACGAAGATAAGAACAAAGAGGCTATACGCCTCCAGCTCGACCTAGTGGATGAAGTCAGAGCGGCAGCAGAGCAGAGGTTGGCGCATTATCAGAATCTCATGGCAAAACACTACAACACCAAAGTGAGGCATAGAGACTTCCAGGTCGGTGATCTTGTACTACGGGAAGTAATGGGTGCCGCTAGAGATCCTTCGCAAGGAAAGCTCGGCCTCAACTGGGAAGGACCCTACAGGATCGTATCATGGCAAAGGAAGGGAACCTACCACCTCGAGACAATGGATAGACAAAAGCTGCAGCACCCTTGGAACATGGAGCATCTTCGAAAATACTACCAGTAGAGAGAATATGAAAAACCAGCAATGATCCTCAATTTCCCAGTTTATTTAATTTTAGCTACAATTACTAGTTTTCCTTTAATAATTTTTGCTACAATATTTTGTGCCTTTTTAAGCCCAAGGGGGTAGGTACTTTTCCTATAACGCAATTTCTTTTTAAAGAGGAATTATTCAAACAAATGCTAATAATCCAGAGGGAAAAACATAAAATCAAGTAAAATAGAGTTCAAGAAAGAAAACTCATACCTGTTACTTGAAGATTTTGAGCTGAAAAGAAGCAACAATGGAGTTTGAAAATAGATACACGGAGTGTTTGGGAAGGAGACAGTTGAGAGAGAAGATGAATAGTCACAAAATTTCGAGGGAAAACTGAAAAAAATTTAAAAACTGCCCCTATTTTTGCCAAACACGCGTTTTTCGCGACTGAAGTGAGTCGCCAACAAGTCGCCAGGTCAAGCTGCCAGAACACTCAAAGACAAAAATTTGAAAAATTTTTCTAAATGTTTTTCGCGACTGGAAGGTCTACCCGCTAGGGAGTCGCGAGCTGAGCCGCAAAAATCTCTGAGTAACCCTCGCGACTGGACCTTCCACTCGCGAACAAGTCGCCAAAATTGACCCGCGAACTCGCGACTGAGGCCCGCGACTTGACTTACTCGCGAATGAGTCGCCAAAACAGAGCAAAAATGAATTTTTCAAATTTTCAAATTTTGAGAACAAAATACTTTCCAAAAACACCTAAAACACTAAAAAAATCTTTTTGTGTTTGAATTAACAAAGATTGAGCATGTGAAAACACATTTCATCAAGTACAATCACACAAATGAATATGGCATTTATTGAACATAAACTTGTGTGTTATGTGTGGATATCAACAATGAGATAGTCCTTAGTCTAATGTGAAGTTTCAATGATCAATTCAACCAAGGCATACACAATTAGCACTAGATTAAGTGATCCATCTCAATTATAAAAATATGTATATATGACCTCCCACAAAACTTGATAACATATCTTGGAGCTTTACATTTGACTCCACTTTCAATCATAACATTTAATCTTTTTGATCCTTTCGAGAAAAACCCATCTCATTGTGAGAGTGATAATAGATATTTCACCTTGATGAGATAGCTTTTGGCTTTTTGAATAAACATTCACTTTAATTTTAGGTCGCTTACCCTTTTTTCTAGTCGAATACTAGAATGTGCAACAGGCTTTTGCAGCTCAATATCTCTTTTCATTTGGAGATTTACATTTGTTGAGCTCTTTTTAGCAAAAACAAAAATAAAGAGTGGGAAGATATATAGACACAAGTCTATGCATGTCTCAAGATCATCATAACCATTCACTAATCATTCATGACTAGTTTGACGATCTATTTACAACAATCACATAGATTTCAAGATTTCTCCCACAGTGATAAGAGTGCAAAGAGACAAGCTATGCTCGAAAATGCACAAAGCCATAAGCACAAAGGTATAAGGCAAAACAAGTTTTGAGACAAAAAAAACTCAACAATGTCAATCAAACTTTTTGATTTTCTAATTTTTATGTGATTTTTGGATTTTTGACATAAAGAAAAAGATAGATCAAAAACAAAAAGAAAACCAAAAGTATGCACAAATAGACAAACAAACAACCATCACATAAACAACAAGCAAACAATCAAACATCGTCACAAAGCATAGGAAGTATTAATGCATGGACATGTTGTAGTGCTTATGCATGAGTACCCTTTTTCACCCACATGTCACTTGCGTTTGGGGTGATTTCCCTATAGGATTGGGTATGGGAGTTAGGGCTTTCAAACCTTCGTGAGAAGCTTTCCAAACAGTTGGTGAATGCACCAATCATCTTCATCACATTCATCATTCCGGGATCACCATTTTGATCTCTCGATTGTTCACCTGCCCAATTTCTTCTATCATTTCTAGGTCCTCGTGACCTTTGAGGAGTTGCACTATTCTTTGCTCTCAGCTTTTGGCAATTTGGTCGAGTATGCCCTTGAAGTCCGCAATGATGACACACATAAGTTGATCTAGGACCTCTTTATGGTCGTGGACGAGACTTGGCTCAAGATTCAAACCTGCCCACAGATTGATTACAGGAATTCAACAATCGTTCATTCCCCACATTTCTCTTCTCCTTTATCTTGGGCTTTTCAGCAGTAGGACCAACATCAGCTGATTCTTTGGCCTTTATAAACTTCACTTCTTTAGTGACATTTCCAGATGAGCTACTTCCTCCGATATATCCTAACCCGGATTTGTCTGAAAAACTCTTTTGCGATGAAATAACATCATCTAGCTTCTTGGTGGTGACCCTCTCAATTTTAGCATTTGCTTGCACAACCTCTTACTCAAGAAATCTCACTTTTGTGTAAGTTTCTGACAGCTCACCATTCAGTGTTTCTATCTCACATTTGTCCTCCCTATATCGGATTAGGAGACTTTTATAATCCTCATCTGCCTTCTTCATTTTTCTCACAGCTGCCTTGGCCACCCTTGTGTACTCACCCGACTTCTCCAATAATGAGTTATAATTCTCTTGAAGATTGGTTGTGCTTTCATCTTCTTCAGCATCTGATTCTTCCACAATTCCCAGTGATTCTTCATCACTATGTTCTCCAAGGTCTCGTACAAGCAGATTCAACTCATCTGAAGATTCAACATAAGCAATAGTCATAAAAGCTGAGTAGTTCCCCTCTCCATCACAGTTTTCTTCAGATTTTGATTCAGATGAATCCGAGTCACTCAATGTCGTGGCATACACTTTGCCTTTTGATTTCAAATAATTCGGACATTCTTTCTTAAAGTGTCCATGCCCGTTACATTCGAAACAAGTGACACCTTGTGTAGGTTGGGATTCTTTTCCATCTTTCTTTTTGAATTCCCTTTTTTCCCTTCCTAAACTTTGGAATTTTCCTTTATCACCAAATTTGCCATTATTTTTGAATTTCAAGAATTTTCTGAAATTTTTTACAAGGTATGCAACATCTTTGTCAACCACATCTTCTCCCGATGAGTCATGATCTTCCACCTTCTCATTAATGGTCTTAAGAGCAAGAGATTTACTCTTCCGTTGATTGGGCAGCGACATCTCATAGGTCTGAAGAGAACCAACCAGCTCCTGGACTTTGATGTCATCAAGGTCCTTGCTCTCTTCAATCGCTGTCACTTTAGCACGAAAACTTTCCGGCAATGATCGAAGGATTTTCCTTACAATTTTAGAGTCCTCCGTTTTCTCTCCCAAATTGAACTTGCTTACAATCACCTCATTCAGCTTGCTATAGAAAGAGTCAAAGGACTCATCCTCACTCATTTTTAACTCCTCAAACCGAGTGGTTAGCATCTGCAGCTTGGTGTCTTTTACCTTCTTCGTGCCTTCGTAAGTGGTCTCCAATATCTTCCATGCTTCTTTAGCAACGGTAATGTGAGAGATCCTCTGAAATTCATCTGGAGAGACACCACAGAAAATAGCATTGAGTGTTTTACTGTTAGCATTAGATGCAGCAAGTGCTGCCTTATCCCATGTGGATTTGGCTTTCTCAAGCCTGGTCCAACCTATCTCAACAACATCCCAAACAAACTCATCAATGGAACACAGAAAAGCTCTCATGTGAACTTTCCAAAAAGCATAATTACTACCATCAAAATATGGAGATGCATTTAGGGATTGAGACCGATCCATTTCAAAAGGGAGTCAAGGATCACACAATGGTAATGAAACCACAAGATGTGTACCCGCTCTGATACCAATTGAAAGTTTAAATATGTGTATAAACACCCTTGAACGTTTAGACCCCCAATTTACAACTTAACCAATTCAAGCATTATGTCAAACAACTAGTGTGCGGAAAATGAACATAAGCTATAATATAGAATTTGAAAAACTATCTAAACCAAATTAAAATCACAAACCACGGCAGATAATAAAAAGACAAAGATAAAAGGGAAGGAAGATGCAAACACAAAGACAACATGCGATGTGTTATCAAAGAGAAAACCGAAGCCCTCGGCGTAAAACCTCTCCGCTGCCCTCCAAGCAGTAAACAATCCACTAGAAAATGTAGTTGGGATACATGGACAGCAATAGACCCTTCAAGCCTAATCTACCCAGTGCACCTAAGCCCTCCAAGCTTCTTGCTCCAACGAGGTTGCACCGAACCTTTTTCTTTTCTAGCTTCCCGAATTCCGCTACTAGACCGTAGCATCAACCAATGTAGATTGGTTCCTTCCTAACTGCTTCCCAGAACACCAAACAGCCCTCTCACAGTGATGAATATGGTGAGAACAAGGTTTTGGTAAAATGTCTCTCAAGGGTTTGACAATGGAGAGGAAGAGAGTTGAGGAATTTGAAGAGACTCTAATGTATAGATTGTAGGTGAATCAATCTCGTTTTACTCTAGGGTTTCTCTCTCAAAATTCTCTCTGGAAGCTCTCTTTCATTTGTGGGTATAAGGGGTATTTACATTGGAATGAGAGAGGAATGTGAAACGTCAGGTTTTACAAAACAGGGGTGGCTCGCAGCTTGGCCTCGCGACTGGACTAAGTTGCGAGACCTAGTTGCAAGATAACCGTATGGCCAGTTGTCCTGTTTTGTCCTGTAGTGCTCCAGCTAGCATGACTGTTCACCTTCTAGCACGCTTGGCACATGTGCTGCATCTGGCGGCTTACAGCCGCGAGCCACCCACGAGATCAAGCCGCGAGTCTCTATTTTCTTGCACACTCTTGAGCAATCAACACTCCATCTCACTCACTACCCTTACAACAAACCCACCTAAATACAGGGTTACTAAATGCTAAAATACAAGCAAATTTGGCACGGAATAAAGCCAATAAAATGGTTGATTAAATTCAACCTTACATTCTCGACTTAGAATTATTCATCGTGATGTCAAAGCTAGCAATGTTTTGTTAGATCACAATATGAACTCAAAAATTTTAGATTTTGGCATGGCAAGGATATTTGTAGAAGACCAAACCCAAGCAAATACAAATAGAATTGTTGGAACATTGTAAGTTCTTAATCATTATATCTGTCTTTGAATAATCTAAATTAACAAATTTATTTATTTCTTATTACATTCAAGATTTATTGAAATGAAAAATAGATATAATTACTTTAACACAGCCAATCCATGCTCTAACTTGTGTAAATAGCAATGCTGTGAGAGTGTGAGAGCGATTATCTTAGGACATTGATTACCATTAGATGTTTCAAAATTTACAAATTTGATACTATGATTGACCTTCTGAAATTTTCTTCTCATATTTTACTTAGATTTTTTACTTTTTTATAAAAAAATTTATGGTTCTTGCTTGTAGTGGTTATATGTCTCCGGAGTATGCTATGCATGGAAGATATTCTGTAAAGTCCGATGTGTTTAGCTTTGGAGTCTTTGTAAGGTTGAATTTAATCAACCATCTTATTGGCTTTATTCCGTGCCAAATTTGCTTGTATTTCAGCATTTAGTAACCCTGTATTTAGGTGGGTTTGTTGTAAGGGTAGTGAGTAAGATAGAGTGCAGAATGCTCAAGAGTGTGCAAGAAAATAGAGACTTGCTGCTGGATCATGCGGGTGTCTCGCGGCTGCAAGCCGCCAGATGAACCACACATGCCAAGCATGCTAGAAGGTGAACAGTCATGCTAGCTGGAGCACTAGAGGACAAAACAGTACAACTGGCCATACGGTTATCTCGCGACTGGGTCTCGCGACTTAGTCAAGTCACGAGGCCAAGCTGCGAGCCACTCCTGTTTTGTAAAACCTGACGTTTCACATTCCTCTCTCATTCCAATATAAATACCCCTTATACCCACAAATGAAAGAGAGCTTCCAGAGAGAATTTTGAGAGAAAAACCCTAGAGTAAAACGAGATTGATTCACCTACAATCTATACATTAGAGTCTCTTCAAATTCCTCAACTCTCTTCCTCTCCATTGTCAAACCCTTGAGAGACATTTTACCAAAACCTTGTTCTCACCATATTCATCACTGTGAGAGGGCTGTTTGGTGTTCTGGGAAGCAGTTAGGAAGGAACCAATCTACATTGGTTGATGCTACGGTCTAGTAGCGGAATTCAGGAAGCTAGAAAAGAAAAAGGTTCGGTGCAACCTCGTTGGAGCAAGAAGCTTGGAGGGCTTAGGTGCACTGGGTAGATTAGGCTTGGAGGGTCTATTGCTGTCCATGTATCCCAACTACATTTTCTAGTGGATTGTTTACCGCTTGGAGGGCGGCGGAGAGGTTTTACGCCAAGGGCTTCGGTTTCCTCTTCGATAACACATCGCGTGTTGTCCTTGTGTTTGCATCTTCCTTCCCTTTTATCTTTGCCTTTTATTATTTGCTGTGGGTTGTGATTTTAATTTGGCTTAGATAGTTTTTCCAATTCTATATAATAGCTTTTGTTCATTTTCCACACACTAGTTGTTTGACATAAAGCTTGAATTGGTTAATTTGTAAATTGGGGGTCTAAACGTTCAAGGGTGTTTATACACATATTTGAACTTTCAGTCTTGGTTCTAGAGATTATAAGTGGCAAAAAGAATACCCATTTCTATCAATCAGAACATGCTGGGGACCTCTTGAGTTATGTAAGTATGAAGTAGATATTTTAATTTTGGGTTACTTAGAAATTACTTTGCTGTGGTCGTGAGGAAGAAAGATGAACATCACATTTTTAACAGGTTTCTGCAGGCTTGGAAACAATGGAGGAATGGAACGCCCTTGGAATTGTTGGATCCCTCTCTGAGAAATTCTTATTCTAGAAATGAAGTTACTAGGTGCATCCATATTGGCTTATTGTGCATTCAAGAAAATCCTGCAAATCGAGCAACAATGGCAACAATAGGTCTCATGCTTAACAGTTATTCTGTTACGCTACCATTACCTCAGCAACCATCATTTTTGCATCGAAGCAGGGCAAAGCTAAACAAGCCAATGACGGAGCTTGAGTCTGGTCAACAAAAAAGCCAATCATGAATGGTCTGTTAATGAAGCGTCATTCTGAAATATATCCTTGAGTTTGACTAGACAAGGGGCTTTCCAAAATCAGTATATATTAGTAAGTGGCGGAACTTCTATTCTAGCACTCAGATAGCCCTTGTTTATGGATTGAAAACTGTAAACAATCGTAAATATTAGTTCCCTGTCATTTAGAACTTACATTAGTACAATATCGATGCTGAGTGTCAATTATATTTCTCATAGGGCTAGTTAATTTTGGATGGGGGATGACACTTTCTTAATATTTCCATTCTCATCATTTTTATTCTGTGTAATTAAAGTTGACAAAAGCACAGGCTGCTGTGGTCTCAATGGTTTGTTTGCTTCATTTTACCCCCACTCTTGGGGGACTGAAAGAATGTTGCTTGATGTGCCAGATACGTAATAATAGATTGTAGATACTGGCTGAGTATTTGTTATGGATATTTTTGGAAGAAAATAAAACAAATATTGACCATTATGTTAACTCATAAGTAACATTCAGAACAAAAACAATAATCTTGAGGTGGTTGTTGGGGTCCAACACCACCGAGAGCAATGAGTTGCCTAAGTTGGAACTGTCATGGGCTTGGGAACCCACAGATAGAAGATGAACTTGTTGCCTTGGTGACGAGCAAAGATCCCAAAATGGTTTTTTTCATGGAAACCAAAGTTGAAAAATATGTTTTGGAGAAAGTTGGTAGAAAGATACAGTATCCTAATCTTTTTGTTGTTCCACGTGTGAACACGAGAGGTGGTTTAGCTTTGTTTTGGAAACGTGATTTTAATGTGGATGTTCAATCTTTTCAGTTAACTATATTGATGCCATTATTAACCATGGAGTTGATGACGCTTGGCATTTCACGGGATTCTACAGAGAACCTGAAACGGCCAACCGGGAAAACTCATGGTCATTGTTACGTGTTTTACGTCAATGTTTTTCTTTGCCTTGGGTATGTCTGGGAGATTTTAATGAAATATTGTTTGCGGAAGAGAAGCAAGGCTGGTTGGACCGACTGGAAAGACAAATGCAGGGGTTTAGGGATGCATTGGATGATTGCCGATTTAAGGATCTTGGGTTCAGTGGGTTTCCCTTTACTTGCTGTAATCGCCGTCTGGGTGACCAAAATGTTTGGGTTTGTCTGGATAAAGGTGTGGCAACCATCGAGTGGATTCTCCGATTTCCATCCACTCATATTCTCCATCTTAATGCTTTCCATTCTGACCACAAGCCGTTGCTACTTGCTACTGACTCTGAGCTAAAATGTTTCTATAGAAAAGGACAGCCATTTCGCTTCGAGTCCATGTGGTTGAAAGAAAGATCTTGCGAAAAGGTGGTGCAAAATGCTTGGGGTGTGCCTACTGGTACGAATTCAGTTTGGAGGTTTAATGAAAAAATTATTAATTGCCAAGATAACTTGAAGGAGTGGAATAGAAAGAATTTTGATCATGTCCGAATTTCTTTATCTAAGAAAATGCAAGAACTTAAGGAGGCAGAGGAGAATGGCAACTACATAACCAACCCAGAATTGATTTATAATTTGAGGGGGGATATCCAAAGCCTCAAAAACAAAGAAGAGGCTATGCGGAAGCAGAGATCTCGTAATGACTGGCTCAAGGAAGGTGATAGCAACACCAGATTTTTTCACTGTTGAGCTACCCAACGAAATTGTCGCAACCTTATTAAGGATCTGGAAAATGATGTCAGAGTGTGGGTGGATGATGAACCACAGATGGGAGGTGTGCTTGAACAATACTTTAACTCCCTTTTTACTTCCTCTAATCCGTCAGGCTTTGAAGAGATCTTGGATGGCATCCAACCAGCTATGACTGATGAGACAGCAAGATATTTAGGCCGTGACTTCCAGGCAAATGAGGTTCGGCTTGCACTCAAACAAATGTCTCCACTTACAGCCTCAGGCCTCGAAGGTATGTCTCCTATATTTTATAAATCTTTTTAGCATATTGTGGGTAATGATGTAACTGCAATTGTTCTTAAAGCACTCAACACTAGTGTTGTGCATGAATCCCTTATTACCACCTTTATTACTTTGATCCCAAAAACCAAACACCCAAAAAAGGTGGCTTATTTCCGGCCAATAAGCCTGTGCAATGTTATTTATAAACTCATTTCAAAAGTTGCGGTGAATCAACTGAAGAAATTCCTAGCCTAAGCTATTCCTGAATCTCAAAGTGCCTTTTTGTCGGGGCATCTAATTACGGATAACATCCTGGTGGCATTTGAAACCTTGCATTACCTAAAGAGGAAAACCTAAGGGAAGTTGGGATATATGGCACTCAAGCTAGATATGAGCAAAGCGTATGACTGGGTGGAGTGGCTTTTCTTGGAAAAAATAATGAGACATTTGGGTCTTGGGGAGAGGATGGTAAGTCTTATCATGTCTTGTTTAAATTCTATTTCCTATTCTGTTCTCCTTAATGACCAACTTGTAGGAAACATCAAATTGAGTTGGTGGCTGAGACAAGGTGATCCATTGTCTCCATACCTTTTCCACATGTGTGCTATGGGACTCCAAAGCTTGATTCACAAAGCTGAAGGGGAGGGGCTTATCCAAGGGGTGTCAATTTGCAGAAATGGCCTAAGGGTATCACGTCTATTTTTTGCAAACGATAGTGTGCTATTTTGTCGTGCCAAGGAGGAAGAATGTCAAAAAATCCTTGATATCTTAGACATTTATGAGAGGGGTTTGGGGCAGAAAATCAGCTGGGACAAGACAAACATTATTTTTAGCTATAATACCCTCCATGATACTCAGGTTTGGATTCAACAATTTCTGGGTGTCCCAACTATTAGACAATATGAAAAATATTTGGGGCTACTTGCACTTGTAGGCCTTGCAAAAAGGCAAAACTTTGTTTACTTGAAGGAAAGGGTGTGGAAAAAACTCCAAGGATGGAAGGAAAAGCTTTTATCTCAAGCCGGGAGGGAAGTCCTTATCAAATCAGTCATTCAAGCAATTCCGACATACACGATGAATTGTTTCAAGCTCCCTAGGGGTCTTATAAAAGAATTGGAAGTATTAATCCGAAAGTTTTGGTGGGGTTTTAGCGGTGATAGTAGAAATGTGCATTGGGTGAAGTGGGAGAGACTTTGCGAAGCTAAAGAAGTTGGGGGAATGGGCTTCAAAGAAATCGAGAAGTTCAATGAAGCCCTATTAGCCAAGCAAGTATGGAAGATGATCAATAACCCAGATTCCTTGTGTTATCGAGTTTTTCAAAGCTAGATTTTTCCCTGAGAGCTCGATCCTAGAGGCAAAAGACTCAAGGGTTGGGTCCTATGCATGGAAGAGCATCCTTAGCACAAGAGACATGATTCGAAAAGGGATGGTATGGCGCATTGGCAATGGTGAATCTGTTCACATAAAAAAGGACAAGTGGTTGCCTTCACAACTGAGCAAGTATGTTTTCTCCCTAATCCCTTAGATGCCACCTGACACTAAGGTGTGTAATCTCATAGACCAAGACAATGCAGCATGGAAAATCGATGTAGTACAACAGTTGTTTCTGCCCCAAGAAGCCTTGGAAATTCTAGGCATTCCTTTGAGTGAAAGGCTCCCCCCTGACCGAATCATTTGGGCTTGTACTCCTTCGGGAAAATTTACCACTAGTAGTGCCTATAAATTGATGATATCATGTGATTTGGCTCATAATGCAGGTCCTTCAAACCCAGAAGCTCAGAGACATTTCTAGAAGAGAATTTGGTAGCTCCGGACCCCAAACAAAATCAAACATTTCATTTGGAAGGCATGTAATAATGCTCTACCCACCATGGCGAAGCTCCACCACTTCCATATTGTCACAACAGAAATTTGTGCGGGTTGCCAGGATCGAATAGAGGACAAATTGTATGCTCTTTGGTTTTGCAAAGAAATTGCATGTGTGTGGCATTTAATGGAGTTGTTCCACCAAGACGTAGCTGGGCAACCTATGTCTTTCAGTGACCTTTTATCCAGGTTCATGCATTCTCAGGAGGATGACTTCAGATTGGAACTTTTCTCAATCACGACATGGCTGCTGTGGAATAGGCGCAACGCTAAGCACTTTGGCCGCCCAGTTCATCCACTCACCAAGATTTGTAGTTTGGCTAGTACCCTCCTCCAACAATTCCTTGTATTTCAGGTCGAGCCCCCAGCACCCCCTGATCCAATAGTTTTGCAGCAATGGAGATCCCCTGAAAATAATGTCTATAAGGTGAACTTTGATGCAGCCACATTCAGGTCCACCAATTCAGCAGGCATTGGAGTTATCGTTCGCGATTGTGTGGGTGAGGTTATTGGTGCTCTCTCAATGCCAATATCGATGCCCCAATCAATTGCAGCTGTGGAAGCTCTGGCGTACCACCGAGCGGTAAAGTTTGCTGCAGAAATTGGCTTGACTCGGGTGGTGTTTGAAGGTGATTCAGCTATGATCATCAATGCAATTACCATGGCCAAGGGCGATCAAACCAGCTATGGAAATGTTATTGAGGACATTTGTGCACTAGCTACTGGTTTTCAACTGGTAGATTTTCATTATGTTCCTCGAGCTTGTAATTCAGTTGCTGATGCACTTGCAAAAACAGCAAGCACAGTGACCAGTCTTTAGGTCTGGTTGGAGGTTTCTCCACCTGATCTTATCCCTCCTGTTTTAAGGGACGTTTTAGTTGTGAGGAATGCCCACTGAACTTTTCAGTTTCTGAATAAATTCCCAGAAGTACTGGTTTGGTTTCTCAAAAAAAAAAAAAAAAAAAAGTAACATTCAATTTGTCTTAGATTCTGATGGGTGATACCAATATTCCAAACATAATGGCAGATAATATTATTCATTGGCATTGATCTGGTTTTTGACTTTGTATATTTACTTATTTAGTCAAGAATTCCATGTTTCCAAATCCTATTTTTAGTCAAGTATCCCATGTTTTAACATAAAGATACGCTACAACTCTACTCAAAAGCTACAGTAACTTTTAAGGAAGAGTATGGTAAGTTATACTACACACAGAACCTCTTTCCCTCTTTTTTGTGTATGTGTGTGTTTTTCCAAAAAAAAAAAAAAAGTATCCCATGTTTTAAAAACCAAATCATATGTTTGAAAGAAAAGGGGCTTGTTGTTCAACTCATTACTATCTCTTAGTGTTTATTATAGAGGCATATAAAGTTCAAATTCTCTCTTTTTGTTGTAAGCATTAAATTATCTAAAAATAAATAATAATAAAAATCATACGTTGAAAATATAAAGATCGAATGAGATGTTCAAGGTTTTGAGATTAGATTAGTATTTTGGTGCCTCTGTAAAGAGAGAGTGGAGAAAGAGGTGAGAGAGAGAGAGAGAGAGAGATAAAGAGAGAAAAGAGTGGAAATCGAGAGAGAGAGAGAGAGAGAGAGAGAGAGAGAATTTTGGGGCTTATTTTTGGCCTTTGGATTTTTTTTTTTCCTCACATGGTTTTCATCCATATTAAAATGAGAGAGAACAAGAGAATAATAAATAGGAGAGGAGTCAGACTCAATTTAGACTACTACAATGTTGACTCCACACACACATTACTTTAGTAAATTCACATATATTTAATTGTTTCAACTAATTTAAGCATAGAATTATTAATATTTTTTTATTGCATGTGCTACTAAAAATGTTATTGTTTTTAGATGGTATTTCTTTCAATTGTTGGTTTCCAAAGCTACAAAACATGAGAAAGAATGTCATATTTCAAATAAGTTTTTATTTTTATTTAAATTTTATGAAATTTACCCTAAATTTTTTTTTTTAAATAAATAATTGAAACACCATATATATAGATAGGACAAAGTTTGGGGATAAACTTGATTGTCCTACTAATAACAGTAACATAATTACATACTTTGAAAATCTACTCATTGGATTGTATGTTTTTAACACACATGTCAAATTATGAGTTTATTAGATGTTATTTACGGAAAAAATTGCCAAACAGACTATTTCGTGGAAAAAATTAGGCGCGTGGCACGTGTTCAAAGTTATTTAGTAAGTTGGACTCTTTTTGAAAGTCGAGTTTGGCAAACTCGACTTTGGGCTGGAAAACAGACACTATAGTGGCGTTTTTTTTTTTACAAACGCCACTATAGGTTTCCTATAGTGGCGTTTTCTATAAACGCTGCTATAGCCACTAAAAAAACGCCACTATAGTGTTCGTTTTCCAGCCCAAAGTCGAGTTTGCCAAACTCGACTTTCAAAAAGAGTCCAACTTACTAAATAACTTTGAACGTGTGCCACACGCCAAATTTTTTCTCGGAAATAGTCTATTTGGCAATTTTTTCCTGTTATCGATCCATAAACTTATTTTCTATGTATAATTTTAGATTACAAAAACTTGAAATTTAAACATTTAATTGATGATATAGCTATTATGATTTGATCTTTTAAAAATTTTGCAAGCATGTAAAAAATAAGAAGAAAATGTAATCTAATGATGAATTTGTCAAAATTTATATCCAATAAAAAATATTAAATGTAGTTGTAGAAATTAGAGATAATAAAGTTTGTAACCAATTATTATTTATATAAATAATTAATATATGGAATTCAATACGTATATGTCACATATGGAAATTTATTCATAGATTAACAGAAATGTTTCTTATTTTAGATAGAGAAGGCCAATTAAAAAGAATTATCATTCATTCATGAAGGAGAATTTGGGTATTTGGACTTGCATATGCAAGTTGTTAAACAATGCAAATGCCTTCCACATTGGTCTCCTTCCGAGCCACTACCATACTCTTTGACCCACAAAAGAAGTCTTGGCATTTTAATTTTGGCTAAATGGTAAGTGACACACCTAAGGTTTGAGGGTGTTTTTATTTTATACTATGAAGTTTGAGAATTTGGAATTTAACCCTTGAAGTTCTATTCCACTTGCATAGTAGCCATTTTTATTAAGTGATATATAAGCTTGTTGTGAGGACCTGATTTGGGTTCCCTAGCCCAAAGGTTGGTGGACTTTGGCCCAAAAAGCCCAAAACAATGAATTTTGTAGAGAATAGGTTGGAAAAATTGGGCTTTAGTGATTCAAACCAATATTAAGGTAGATTGAAATGACAAAAGAATGAAAACAGACGGGTTTATGTTGAAGAAAAAGGTCCTCGGCAATGTCCGAGGAGCACAACTCTTATATATTGCTCTTAGGTTTGATTACAATATTGGTTCCTGATTGCTATAGTATTTTCCCCTTGATTTCTCGATCCCTTTTCCATGGTAGGTTCCTTCCATTATATAGTTCCCTTTAAATGATCTTGGCCTTCCACTTGTTGTCCATCCAAGCCTCTACTTGAGTGCCTGTCCCATCGGACACCCCCTCAGGCTCCTTTGCGCGTTGGGGTGGCCAATATAGCCCTGTTCAGGGGTCTTCTCCACATTAATGCGGCTAGAATGTTAGCTGCAGAGCCTTTAATGCGGTGATATCAGCTTTCCCTTTAGATATTTTAGGACATCCCTCTGCACTTTGTTTTTGCAATGCTTATCCATGCCTGCAGAATTTCCGAGAATGTTCCCCTGGATGGCATGCCACCTATTCGGACCTCGGCTTTGTTTATCCGAGGTGACATTTGTCCTTGGCCTACACTTCCATGCCATTATGACCAACACTGACCTCATCATCTGCTAACACAAACTCCTTTCATAACGTTTACCCTTTCTTGGACGGTCTCAGTCCTCGACTTGGGCTTTAGGCCCAGTACATACATGGGAATTAGGCTCCTGGGCCCAATATCCCTGCCCTTGTCATGACTCATGCTTGTTTAGCTCATCTAATAAAATGATGTTACTCATTTTTATTATCCCATATAATTTTAATTTTTTTAGGCTACAAAAATGATGTATTATTTTTTTGACAAACTTAACACACATGACAAGTTAATGTGGCATTTAAAGAAAAAATTGAATAAAAAATAGCTGCTTATGCAAAAGAAATAGAATTTTAAGAGGTACTGTAGTGACCCAAAGAGGGGGGGGGGGTCTTGCATTCCATGGAATCCCACATCGCCTAAGGAAGCACATGAGAATGTATTTATAAGGAATGACCTCCCTTCAATGTGTAGAGGTCTTTTCCCCCACTGTTGTGTGCTTTGGGGGAGAACAAAACCGTGAGGGGTATGAGGCCCCAAAGCGGATAATATTTACATAGATAGGATGGGTTCATTACAGATGGTATCAGAGTCATGCCCTAGCCGGAAGTGTGGGCCCCACACGCGAGGATGTGTGTGCCCGTAAGGGGTTTGAATTGTAGTGACCCAAAAGGGGGGGGGGGGGGTCTTGCATTCCATGGAATCTCACATCGCCTAGGGAAGCACATGAGAATGTGTTTATAAGGAATGACCTCCCTTCAATGTGTAGAGGCCTTTTCCCCCACAACTGTGTGCTTTGGGGGAGAACAAAACCGTGAGGGGTATGAGGCCCCAAAGCGGACAATATCTACATAGGTAGGGTGGGGTCATTACAGGTACATTGTAATTCTAAAATTTTAGTATGTAAAATTTAAATACCTTCAAAGTTTAAGGATATAGTTTGCAATTTTTCGACTAGTATTTAAGGGGAGGAATTTCAACTCTAGACAAAGAATTCAGACAAAAGTGTGATTATAGACCACGGTTTCACTATAGTAGAAAGTAAATCAGTTTTGGGCAATGCTTCTGTCACAGTTCAACTCCAGTCTCCACCCATTAACGGAATATTCTTAACACTTTTCACTTTTTCGTATGTTCCAGAAATGAGTGAGGACATATAAATATAATTACTAAAGTTTACATGACTTACGTCATGTCCTAAGTCCTATCCTGATCTAAGAGCATTTCCATCAACTCTTCCATAAAAAATGTCATTTTGACACATTAAAAGTCTACTAATTATTTTAGCACATCATTTTACAATATACCATTTATCACATGTTCTATTTTTCAATCTCATACATTAAAATAATATATACATCACATTAAAATATCATTAAAAAAAACTTCAAACAGTAATATATACTACATAGCCCACCACCACCACTGCCCATAGCACACCACCACCACCGCAATCCACCACCGTCGACAACCATAACCAAAACCCAAAATCAACCAACCAACCCACTACCACTGACCACCATAACTAAAATCCAAAATCTGCCCATACCCATTGCCATAACCCACCAACATCAGCCCATCACAACCCATGAAAATCAGCCCACCCATTGTCATAACCCACCAACATCAGCCTATTACAACCCATGAAACTCAACCCACATCCACCCAAAAAAAAAAAACTAAGGTGATCTGAGAGTGTAAGGTGGACGGCGCTGCGTGGGGGGCGACAATTTTCCCATCTGAACCCACCCACCACCGATCTGTCCATCCGAACCGACGCATTGCCCAACCCACCCATCAAACCACAGCCAAAAAAAGAAGAAGAAAACCCATAGCTAGAGAGAGATTGATGTGGAAGTTATGTGTCGGCGTCGGCGTCAGCGTGGAAGAGAAGTGATGGTGAGAGAAGAAAATATGAGAGGATTAGAGAGCTATGATCAATGTTTGAGAAAAAAAAGGGAGGAAGAGACTGACAGAGAGATGAGAGAGAAAAGAATAAAGAAATCATTAAAATTTTACAACATCTGTCCGTACACTTCCATATTTCAAAGTGTACTATTCATCAATGTCAAATTTTTTTACATTTAGAACATCTCATGAGAGATTTTTTTGGTGTTTGGTGTGTCAAATGCCAAATATTTGGCATTTGGCACACCTGATGGTAATGCTTTAAGAGGCGGTGAAAGGTATCCTAAGTTGTAAAGACTAACTTTATCCTTGATTCTCAAAAAAAAAAAAAAATTAAAAAAAAAAAATAATAATAATTTCTAGCCTTATCCTCAAGCAAATGGCTGCAAGCAAATGGCT
Organism: Quercus lobata; assembly: GCF_001633185.2. Taxonomy (NCBI): domain Eukaryota; kingdom Viridiplantae; phylum Streptophyta; class Magnoliopsida; order Fagales; family Fagaceae; genus Quercus; species Quercus lobata. The sequence goes on from NC_044908.1 coordinate 75,894,855, forward strand.
GCCTCTACACCACTGACGTCTTCTTCATAGATATTTTTTATTTTACAAATATTATAGAATTTCAATTTATTGCGTCTAACTAATTAATGATATTTGTTCTTTATTATCATGGCATATAATTGGTAATATATCAATCAATTTTGAGTATAAGTAGAGTTTGAATCTCAAGTATATTATTCGACCATAAGAACTAATCGATTTTTAGCATTTGTGAGGTTTAAACTCCAAATTTCTTAATAATGGATAAGAGACTTTAGTAGTTGAGTTGACTACACATATTTAATTTTTTTATTAGATAATACTTTCATAAACACAAATTAAAATAGAACACAACAGGACAATAAAAGGAAAAATATCTCCATCTCTATCTCATGGAAAAAAAAAAAACAAGAAATCAGGATATCCAAGATGGGTATCGTTCGTATCCTACTACTGAAAAAGGCTTATTTTGAATAGTTTAAATTAATTAATTGAGAAATGATATGTCCACAATATTTTTACAACATTTTTACAACAAATCCTAAGTGGTAAGTTATTATTGGTTGTTATTGTTGGGGTAACAAAGTAATCTTAGTATTAGATTCAAATTTGAACTAGTAACAACAAACCACCAATGATTTGTTGTGAAAATGTAGTGGACGTAGCACCTCTCTAATTAATTATATATATATATAGTAGAATAAGTCAAAAACACATATGTTTGGATTAGACTTTTTCCTTTATTTTGTTTTTAATTTGTTTATTATATATGCCTTAAAGTTTCATTAATTTAAAATAGTTTAACTTTTTAGTTGACTTCATAATATTTTCATATAAATTTTTGAAACCTCAAAATTTGACACGTTAATCTTTTAACAAATATATATTTTAGCTGAATTTAGATTATGTTCTATATATAAACCTTCCTTTAAAATATTATCACATTATTAGAATAGATAAATGCATATACAAATAAAATTATTATAAATTCCTATTAATTGTTCTACAGTTATCAATTTTATTTTTAAGACCAAAAAAAAAAAAAAAAAAAAAAAAACCAAAGCAAATATATATATATATATATATGTGTGTGTGTGTGTATTGGACGACTTATCCACTATTTTTAAGTATAATTATATTTCTGTGATCCTTCTTAAAAAAAAAATTTATTTTGTTCTTTTGTGTATAAATAAAAACAAAACAAAACAAAAATCTAATGCAAATACGCACATATTTCCCACGTGTTTCAAGATATTATAAGAGATGTGGACCAAAAAATTCATCTCCAAAACAGTATTTCCTTATCTAAAATCTTATCAATTCTCACTCACTCCATCAATAAAAGCTGAAAATCAGCTATAGTTACACACATTGGAAGAGACTGAACTATCAAAATGACTTCTTTGAGCTTGAATCCCTCCATCACCCTTCTATTCCTTTCCATGCTTAGCCTCCTTAGCTTGACCACTCATGCAACTGCCCCAATTCACCTCAATGAGGTATGTGCAAACACCACTTTCAGCTCCAATAGCACCTACCAATCCAATCTCAACTCCCTCCTCTCTTCACTCTCCTCCAACGCCACACACAGCCTTGAATTCTACAATACCACCAGTGGCGAAAACACCTCCAACCCCGTCTACGGCCTCTTCCTCTGTCGCGGCGATGTCACTCCTCAACTCTGCCAAGAATGTGTAGCTGCAGCAGTCAAAGAGATAACCAAAAAATGTTCCAGAGAAAAGGTTGCCGTCATATGGTACGATGAGTGCATGTTGCGTTACTCAAATCGGTCATTCTTTTCCACAGTGGACGAAAAGCCAAAGTTTGCCCTATTGAACACGCAGAATATCACTGAACAGGACAGGTTTAACAAGCTACTGGCTAAGTCAATGAATGAGACAGCAGCTCAGGCCTCTAATGCTCCTATTGGTTCCAAAAGTTTGGAACCAAAGAAGTGAATATCTCTGCTTTTCAAACACTGTACAACCTTGTACAGTGCACAACGGACTTGTCCAGAAACGATTGTAGTACATGTCTTCAGGCTGCTATAAATCTTCTTCCATGGTGTTGTAGTGGAAAGCAAGGGGGAAGAGTCATTTTTCCGAGTTGTAATGTTAGGTACGAATTGTACCCCTTTTACCGAATGGAAAATGCGACATTCATGCCTACATCAGCTCATACATCTTCACATCCAGGTTCGGTAACTGAACTTTGAATGCTTTTTCCCTTTTTTTTACGCAGTAATGTTATGGATACAAATTTTTTTATAAAAAATTTTACAAATTATTGAAGTGATGAGTGATTATTTGCAAATGAAAAAAAATAATATTAATAGTAAGTTTAGATAAAAACTAAAAAGAAATTAACCACTTCAACATTTTGTAAAAAATATTATAAAATAGATCGTGACCGTAGAATTACTTTACATTATTGGCTACCGAGGAATGATGCTTCAATTTTCACAGCATATTTTATGAATCTTTGACGTTATTGATAATTTTGTTGTGTTTGATTTTAGTGCGAGTCCTCTCTTTAACGAATATAGACAATTAGCTATGTACAAAGTCAGGTCCAAGCGGGTTACAACTCTAAAGGATGGAGCTATTAGATAAAACAAACACTATGGAGTAGGCAACAAGCCATTCCATTGGACCATTGCCCACCAACATTATTCAGTGAGGGGTAGAATGTAGACCCACCATTGGCAGGGCTGATATCCCTCTATGATTCACTTTCCTGAGAAAGTAATTCTTGTAGCAACTTATACTAAGTCAAGTGTAAGTAGGGCTATCCAAGAAACCCAACTACCTAGTAGAACCGATGGAACCGACCGAAACCGATCACCAATGGCTCGAACTAATCCCTTCGTCGGTTGGCCATGGGTTCCTTCTCTCAAAAACCGACTCCGACAGGTCAAGTGGTGGGTGTCCTCCACCAAAATCCGAGCCACCCAACCCGATTGGAAAACCACTTCAAGAAACCTTCAAATCTACCAGATTCTATCCTGATTCGGCGACTATTAGGCCTTCAAAGCTCAAATCTAGCCACGTTTGGCCTTTCTCTACTTAGATCCACTTAAATCTGGCGATGTTTAACTTAGATTTTCTAATATTCGACGATGTTTGGCATAGATCTGCTTAGATCCGATGATGTTGGTCTCAGATCTGGTGACATTTGGCATAAATCCAGCAACGTTTAACTCAAATCTGATCGAATCTTTCTCTCCTTCACTTAGATCTGACGAAGATCTACCACCCTCCACCCACCGCCGCTCCTTCATCGATTTCGACCGAACTGACCTAATCATCTGTTAGAGCTCGTCCGACTTGACCTTTAGTGGTCACTGGTCAGTTGCGGGTCTTCTCTTTTTTAACCAGAACTAAGCGAGTCGAGTGGCGAGTTGATCTCAAACTCGAACCACAGACCCGTTGACAGCCATAAGTGTAAGTCACACACATAACCACTAATGAGTCAATAGCATGTGCAAAGTTGGTTTGAACCAATTTAACAAACAACTAAATTATACGCAATGACTAACGAGCGAATAGCACCTATGTGAAAAGTTGGTGGGAACTACTTTAACAAAAATAAATAAATCACATGGCATTCATACATTAGTGTTAAATAGTCTTGATATTCCCACTTTTTCACTTAGTGAGATTTTTTTTTTCTTTGTTGTTTGGTTTTTGGAGGCCAATTAGTAAAATTATATATATAAAGAATTATTACTTTAAATTGATAGTATAATATAAATTAATAATTTACCCTATTGGAGGAAATAATTTTTAAAAGCAAGGATCACGAGCATCCCACCCCTCTTCCCCCAGTGCTGGTGGGCCTATATACATACATATATATATATATATATATATATATATATAATCTTTTGTTATTGGTTCACCCCTCCCCCGGTGCTGGTGGGCCTATATATATATATATATATATATATTTATATATTATCTTTTGTTACTGGTTCATACATTTGGGCCATGGGCTGCTGCATGATTAAAGTTTAGTCTTTAATTGTTACAACTCACAACTGGGCCCATCCTTTCTTTATTTAAAAAGTAGCGATTTTTTTTTGATAGGGAATGCATAAACTTTTCATTACTAAGAAACCATAAAATTTACATCATGGATGAGGGCTTGCTTAGCAAAGAAAGGATCCTCCTCAATTCATACAATGTCGTTAACAATGCTATAAGCATTTTTTGCTACTAAGTGAGCAGGCATATTCCCTTGTCTTTTTACATGGGAGAACTGAAAATGAGAAAACCCCTTACAAAGCTCAAGAATCCCATCAATAACAGGGACCACAGCTGAGGGAGCAGGGGAGGAACCCACTAGAGCATTAACCAAGACTTGAGAATCACCCTCTAGCACCACAGCAGGACAGCCACAACACAGAGCAAACAGGATTCTAGCTTCAAGGGCCTTAGATTCAGCCTCAATAGGACCGAGAGGGGCATCTAACTTTTTGCATAAAGCCGCAACAACCATACCTAAGCTGTCACGGATTACAACTCCAATCCCCATTGCTTTAGTATCCTTGAAGGTGGCTGCATCAACATTCACTTTGTAGAAACCCGGAGGAGGAGGAGACCAGGACAACGACTGGACTACCGAGCTAGAAAGCATATCACATTCATTTGCTGCCAGGAACTCAGCCCAGAGTTGCAATGCCCCGAACATCAGCTGCAAACCAGACCGTGAAACACCACTAAGGTGCCGTTCATTTCGACTCTGCCAAACCTTCCAAGCAATCATTACCAGCCGAGCAACACAATCCAGATTCACATTATCACCTAACAGCAGCTGCCACAAGATGTCTATAAAAGAGAAATACTCTCTTCTATCTATGTTTAGTACCAACTTAGAACACTCCCACACCTCCTGAGCTTTCGGGCAACCCCACAAAGCGTGGCCAACAGTTTCGGGCTTCGCTTTACACCAATCACATAAATCCTCTGTCAGCACCTTCCTCCTCTTAAGGCTAACTTTTGTGGGAAGCGCTTCTCTACAAGCTCTCCATGCAAAAAGCTTAACCTTATGGGGAATAGGAAGCCTCCATAGACTTTTCCAAAACCTCCTCAATAGGCTACAATCCGAGACACTACCTCTAGTGCCCTCTGAAGAAATACTCACTCCCAAATGATAGGCGCTTCTGACAGAGAACATTCCATTTACTGTTTCAGCCCACACCAATTTATCTGGAGGAAGGCGGACACTCAAAGGGATACATTTGATAGCTTCCGCTTCATGTGGCAGAAAAATAGAGTCCACTACCGAGGATTTCCAACATTTGAACTCAGTGTCTATCAACTCACAAACCCGAGTATCCTCATGCAAGAACAACCAAGGAGAAATTAGCCCATGAGAGGAAGAAGGAGGTAGCCACCTAACACCCCATACCCTCACTTCCCTCCCATTACCCACTCGCCACATAACTCCTTCCTTCAGTAGATCTTGTGCCGCCATAATGCTCCTCCAAGTATAGGATGGATTATGGCCTAGAGAGGCGTGAATAAAATCGCATCTAGGGAAATATTTAGCTTTCAACACCCGGACTACCAATGAGTCTTGAGCTAGTTGCAATCTCCACCCTTGTTTGGCTAGTAGAGCCAAATTAAAACATTTCAAATTCTTAAATCCCAACCCACCGTTCGCTTTGGGCATACACATCTTTTCCCATGACATCCATGGAATTTTCTTCTCCTCGGATTTTTGGCTCCTCCAAAAATTCCTAACCATGCTTGTTAGGTCATCACAAAGAGAGTCCGGGATTTTGAAGCAGCTCATAGTGTATGTTGGGATAGCCAAAGCCACAGCTTTAATAAGGATTTCTTTGCCCACCTTTGATAACAACTTCTCCTTCCAACCCGCTAGTTTTTTACCGAGCTTCTCCTTGATATCATTAAAAGTATTCCGCTTGTTTTTCCCCATAAGTGATGGTAAGCCAAGATACTTCTCATGTTGTTTTATGACTTGAGCCCCAAACCTTCTTTGGATTTCCCCCAGAGTGTTTTTGCTAAAGAAGAGAGAAGTTTTTGCCCGGTTTAGCTGTTGACCCGAGGCTCTTTCATAGACTCCCAACGGTCTTTGAAGCTCAGCACAATCCTTTATAGAAAGCTCTACAAAATATAAGGCTATCATCTGCAAAAAATAGATAGGAGAGTACGGGTCCCCCTTTGCAAACATAAATCCTTTTTAAAACACCGTTGGCCACAAATGCCATAATAAGAGATGATAAACGCTCTGCACATAGGAGAAATAAATAAGGCGACAAAGGGTCCCCTTAGCAAATACCCCTAGTGGGAGTAATGCTACCGAAGGGGCACCCATTGACCTTAATTGCATAGTTTACAGAGGTAACACACTTCATAACAAGACTTCTCCACCTTTCAGCGAACACTAGCTTCTCCATTATTTTTTCCAACCAAACCCACTCCACCCTATCATACGCTTTACTTATGTCAAGCTTTAGAGCCATTTCCCCCACTTCCCCCCCCCCCCCCTTTTTTTTACTAATATGATGCATAGTTTCAAAAGGTACCAACACATTATCAGTAATAAGTCTACCATGCACAAAAGCACTTTGAGAACCACTAATAATAGATGGCAAAATTCTTTTAAATCTATTAGCAATAGCCTTTGAGGCAATCTTGTAGATTACATTGCATAGGCTAATAGGTCTAAAATCAATCACATGTTTTGACTCTTTAACTTTAGGAACAAGCACGACATGAGTAAGATTAAAGTTAGGAGGAGAGATACCATGGTTCAGGAAATCCAAGACTGTTTTGCACACAACACATCCGCATGTACTCCAAAATTTTTGATAGAATAAAGGTGGCATTCCATCCGGGCTGGGAGCCTTCAGAGGATAAATTTGCTTTAGAGCTTTATGGACCTCCCCTTCATGAAACACACAAGCCAAATCATCATTCATCTCCCTTGAAACTTTCGGCCCAATAGCATGGAGAATCTCCTCAAAGTCCTCGGGGAGGGAGGAAGAGAAAAGATCCGTGTAGTAATCTACAAAAATTCCAGCTATCTAAGCTTCATCCTCGTGCCACACCCCGTTCCCATAAAAAAATACCCTCAATATGGTTCTTGCTTTGACGGTCCGAAGCCTTTGCATAAAAAAACTTCGTATTCCTATCGCCACCTTGGAACCAATTTTGCCTAGCCCTTTGGCTCCACATCTCATCCTCCCTATCCAACCAACAGTTAAGTTCAATCCTCATGTTTCTCAACGCATGAATCAGATTAGGAGACGTAGGATGGTTCCCCAAGAAAGCCAATCTAGCTTGTAGATTGGTCACCTTCGCCCCCACATTACCGAACTCATCCTTATTCCATCTCATTAATTTAGCTTTGCATCTTTCCAAGCAGTTCAAGATAGCGCAATCCAAGCCCACCACTTCCCCTTCCGCCCAAGCCTCCTTAACAATCTCCTCACAACGAGCATCTTTGAGCCACATGGATTCAAACCGAAAGGACCTTCTTTTACTTCTCTTACAAGGCCGGCTTTTCAAGTGTAAGGACATAGGAGAATGGTCAGAAACCAATGTGGTAAGATGGTGTAGCGAAGCCCTTGGGAAAAGGTCCATCCAATCCGAACTCCCCAAGGCTCTATCTAATCTTTCTCTAATCTGAAAACCATCTTTTTGTTGAAAAAGCCAAGTAAACTTAAGCCCCACAAAACCCAAATCCCTAAGAGCACAAAAATTAATCACCTTCAAAAACAACTCCATTTGCCTTTTTGGCCTTATACGACCCCTTTCCTTTTCCGATAATCCAATGATTTCGTTGAAATCCCCGATCACCAACCATGTGAGAGAAGAAGAGTTCTTAAGGAACTTCAATTTAGCCCATGACTCCGGTCTCCTATCCGTTTTCGGATTGCCATAGAACCCCGTAAAGTGCCACCAACCAATACTCGAACCACCATCGATCCAAGTGTCAATATGGTCATGAGCATAAGAATGTACATCAAGAGTCACCCCATCTTTCCAAAATAATGCCAATCCACCACTATTACCATTGCTTGGAACAAACACTCCATGCTTTAACTTACACCTTTCTTTGATTTTATCAATCCACTCCTTTTTATCAACCTTAGTTTCCATCAAGAAAACAATGTCGGGCTCTTCTTTATTCACCACCTTTTCCAAGGCACGAACTGTCCAGAGGTTCCCAAGCCCCCGGCAGTTCCAACTTATTATATTCATTCTGCTTGGCGGGGTTGCCTAGCAACCTCCGCTGAAAGACTAGGTTCAATCATGGCAATAGTCTTACCTCTCTTTGTACCTAGTTCAGGACCATCAGTACTCTCCACAATTTTTTTACGTTTCTACCCAACATCAATGTCCATGCAACAACTCACTGCCTCCTCTACGGGTCTCCCCTCTTTTCTTTTCCAACTGCCTTGTTGAGACTTGCCTTTGCTTGGGCTAATATCCTTTCCCACATTATGGGCCTTAGTACTTGTCTTGCCACACTTATACCCTTTGCATGAACTCCTATTGGCCCTATTTAGTTTACTGACCTCAATTGGCTCACCCCCAAATTTAAAGCCCAACTTAGATGAGCCCACAACAAGCCCGGACCCAACATCTTGACTGGGGATCACTATAATTAAATTAGTGGTAATCTCAGCTTCCTGAATATCCACGTCGATCAGTCCCTTACCACAGAAAGCTCCCTGCAATTTCGCCTGGCTTGTGTCAGGGATAATAACTCCTTCCCCCTCAATTGCCGCATCGATCTTCTCCAAAACCCTCTCAAAATCCGCCTCAGCCCACGCTCCAAGATTAACCCTCTGATCATTTTCCTTAGCCCTCAGATCACTTTCCTCATCCCTAGGCCCCGTATCCTTTTGGGATATTCTCTGGAAAAACAGGTAGCGTCCCACTTGCTACTCTCTGTGCAGCCAGTTTACTCGTCCCCCCTGCTACTCTCTTTACCGCTCTGTTCTGCGTCGTCATCTCATTTTCCATCCCCATCTCTCCCTCCGCTCTTGAAGTTGTTTTTGCCGGCCACCTACAACTTTTAACCAGTCACCGTATTGGAGTTCCATTGTTGCCCCGTTCTTTTCTGCAGCAAAGAAACCCACACAGTGCTTCACGTCTTGTCCCACGAATCCACAAAAGTAGCAGAACATCGCCAATCTCTTATACTTGAATTTTAACCAAGTACGGTTGCCATCGAAATTTGAGACAAAACACCCCCTTCTTAATGGTTTAGAAACAGAGACTGAAACTCTTACTCGCATGAACAAACTTAGAGATTCATTTGTCCTTCGTTTTTACACTTCCTCCACCGTACCAATCCGGCCACCAATATTTGTTGCTACTTGAGGAGACATCATATCAAATGGTGCTCCCCAAATCTGCACCCACAAAGGAACACGATCAAGAACAACATTGACAGCGGACATTCCTCGTTGCCATCTCTTGAGTAATAACATTTGATTATCAAACGACCAGGGACCATCTTTAAGAATACGAGCTAACTAAAATTCCGTCTTAAACTTAAACTGGAACAAGTTTGCACCAACTTCCACAATCTGTAACTCCAAATCCAACCCCCAAACCCTTCTTAAGGTACTCAATGCCGCTCTCTTTTTATATGGTTTACATGTTAAGAACTTGCCTACCAAGCTGAGTACACAGCTTTCAATCTCACTGGTCCTCCTTTCATCAGTAATCTCAATGACTTTCTCCTCCTCGGACGTGAGTTTTAGCTTTTCTAATATATTAGAGACACCTTCCTCCTTGGCCGTGATGCACCAAAATTCACTTAGAGGAGAAAAGGGAGTGGAACAGGGAAAGAAAGAAGGGAAAAGGAAAATAAAAGACTCAGCCCCTTAAGACAACCTAAGGGAGATAATTAGTAGCGATTTTATTGTAGCTACTGCACGCATGATTAAAGAAAAAAAAGTTTTCTCTTTAATTGTTACAACTCACAACTGGGCTCATCCTTTCTTTATTTAAAAAGTAATGATTTTATTGTACCATGCCTAGGTTGAATAATAGGTTTTGGATCAATATGGTAGATATATTGAACATCCTTCCATCCCTAGTAATAGTGTGTGGACTCTAAAGTCACGTGAGGCCTACATTTTGTGAGAGGGATGATGTGTGAGATATATTTTTCTCTCTTCTCTTGTTGATCAACATTCTCACTAAAAAAAAAAAAAAAAATTAATAAATAAATTCTGATTTCATGTGAGAAATTTAAATCATTCAGTTTATGAAAAAAAATTTTAGAGAATTTTTTTTTCTCTTACCTCAAAGAAACAAAAAGAAGAAGAAAGTTTTGTTTGATATTAAGTTTCTCAAAAAAAAAAAAAAAGTTGTTCAGCTCTTGAGTTGGTTGATTTTCCACCTATAGATATCTTCTTTTCTTTCTGTGAGTGATGACTGTCCATTTTCCTAAATAAATAAGCGAAATGATCCCCTCCTATTGATACATTAAACTCTCTCATTTTTAGTCAGATATGTTACAAATAACATTTATTTGATCTACATCTATTTCATCTAAAAAGAAAGTGTAAGGAATTGGAGGATTAAATGGGAGGAAGTGGTCTGGCATACGACTCAAATTCCCCTCTCCAACTGCAATGTATCCTGAATTTAAAAAATATATATATTTAAAAGAAAAAAAAAAGAAGAAAGAAGAAAACTCAAGCATACCAGCCAATCTTGCTATATAGTCAAATGGCACTTTTGCCTTCATTTGTACGGCGAGGACTGGGGCCGCATCCTCAATTTTTTCAAGGGGAAACAAAAAGAAAAATGACTCAAAGTATACTTATTAGACCTAAATAATTGAGTAATGTTTATTAAACATAAACTGTTTTATACAAATTTTACACACAAGTTACGATTTTCACTGCCTTTTGGAGTGTGCATACAACTGAGTAAAACAGTTTCTGTAAAACAAGTTTAACCCTATATATTTTATTGGGCAACTCTCTCCTAACGAGCTGTAAACTGTTGTCAATGAAACATGATATTGTTTATGCAGGAAAGGACAAAAGCTCAACGGCAACGATAATCGCCATTGTTGTTCCAATAGCTGCCTTGGTGCTAGTCCTACTCATCCTATCCTTCTGTTTCCTAAGGAGGGCAAGAAAGACGACCAATGCTATAAAGGGAGAGAGTACTAAGAAAGCTAATCATATCCTAAATTATCAAGGTAAGCAAGTAGTCTTATATTTACATCATATGTCACTTTCTTCTCATTTTCAAGTATACATGAAAATGATGTTAACATATTCGAGTGTTAGTGGTGTACTTCAAGTGTGAGTGGTGTAGTTAGGTAAATGTTCGAGTTCCACATTAGATAATAACCACAAAAATAAGTGGTTAATATAACATAATTAGATTTATATATAAAGAAAAAAAATTAATTGGACACAAACCCATTAATTTAAGACATTTTTTTTGTTTTAATATATATTTATACGATAGAATTTCAATTTATAATATTTGCTCTATGATAATTATTTTTTAACATCAATCAAGACGTCAATTGATTTTTGGATTACACCAAAATACCAATTGATCTTTGGTATAGGTGGGGTTTTTAAACAACTAGATCTCTTATTCGACAATAAGAGACTTTATCAATTAAGTTAACTGGAGCCTACGATTTAAGTTGTTCTCGAGGGAGTGTTAAAAACTACTTGTAGGTTAAATTTCTAGGATATATGGTAGTTTATCAGAAAATGAGAAAGAAGTTATTGATTATGTACAAAGTCTCACCTTATGATAAGCTAACATTGCTCTTTCTAGTGTAATATCTTACTTTTATTTTTTGGATGTTTAGCTGCAAGTGAATTAACAACTGTGGAGTCCTTGCAATTTGATTTTGGGACAATTGAAGCCGCCACAAACAAATTCTCAGATGACAACAAGATTAGTGAAGGTGGATTTGGTAAAGTATACATGGTATATATCAATTTTTTTTTTTTTTTTTTTTGGGTACTCAAATAAGCATACGTAGCAAATTTACTGCATATATATAATCACAATTTAGATGTGAAAAGTTTTGCCATGAACCTTATAGCTTAATTAGTTGACACCTTCTAGTAATTTCTAATGAAACATTCAGAGTTTAAATCCCCTATCCCCAATTGTCGAATTATAAAAAAAAAAAAAAAAAAAAAAAAATTGAAAAGCTTTCGAAGTACTAGAATTTAATAAATTCCATGAATTAAACTATTCTAAAGCTATTTAAAATACATACATTACCAGGGTACACTTCCTAGTGGACAAGAAATAGCTGTAAAGAGGTTATGGAAAAGTTCTGGACAAGGAGTAGAACAATTTAAACAATTCAAGAACGAGGTTGAACTACAAGCCAAGCTTCAACACAAAAATTTGGCAAGGCTATTGGGATACTGCTTGGAAGGAGAAGAAAAGATACTTATCTACGAATTTGTGCCCAATAAGAGTCTTGACAATTTTATATATGGTTTGTCTATCTAAACACGCATCCAATAGTTTTATGTGCATTTGGAATTCTTTGTTTTTATTTTATTTTATTTTTCTTTTGATGAACCTTTAGAGTAAAAAAAACAAGGACAATTGGATTGGGAAACACGATATAAGATAATTGGAGGGATTGCTCGAGGAATACAATATCTTCATGAAGATTCTCAACTTAGAATTATACATTGTGATCTAAAGGCCAGCAGCATATTGTTAGATGCAGAAATGAATCCAAAAATTTCAGATTTTGGTATTGCACGGACTCTTGAAGTTGATCAAACTCAAAGAAATGCAAGTAAAATCGTGGGGACATAGTAAGTTCCAAATGGTTTTTCTTCTAATTTGCATCATTAGAATTAATGCATTTATTCCAGTCCCATTCCAACTAATAAATCACTGAAAAAAAAAATTATAAAAAATGCAAAAAAAGGTAATTTTGACACATTGAACTCGAGGAACATAATCATGAGGTTCCTCATTGTCATTTAGTAATACTACTATGTTTGTGGTGTTGGTTTGCAGTGGTTATATGTCTCCAGAGTACGCAATGCAGGGGGAATTCTCTGAGAAATCCGATGTGTATAGTTTTGGTGTCCTCGTCCTTGAAATTATCACTGGAAAAAAGAATAGTAACTTTGAATCAAAAGGGGCTGAGGACCTCTTGAGCTACGTGAGTATATAACATATAGTGTAATTTGTTTCCCTTTCCTAATGCCTAGGGTCACCACTAGTAGCATGACATTCTAAACACTACTTCATAAAATGTGCAGGCTTGGATACATTGGAGGGATGGGAGGCCCTTGGAATTGTTGGATCCAACTTTGGAAGGTTTTTATTTGATAGATGAAGCCATTAAATGCATCCACATTGGCTTATTATGTGTTCAGAAGGATCCAGCTGACAGACCCACTATGGCATCAATAGTTCTCGCGCTAAATAGCCACTCTGTTAGTCTACCAGCACCGCAACAGCCAGCTTTTTTCCTTCGCAACACAGACCAGAACTTGCTCCAAATGTCTATGGAGTCTGATCAATCTACTAGCATGTCCATGTCATGGTCTGTCAATGAAGAATCTGTTACTGAACCACACGCTCGATAGTTTACAGAAGCAAGGAATGCACAAGTTTTGTGCAAACGGGTGGGCATAAAGTTTAAAGCTAAGACATTAAATTATTTGGGTTTTTAAAAACATCTTTTACAATCACTGACATGAGCTGTTTTGATTGTATGTAATAAATGTGTTATTAGTACTGATGGATCGAAGTAAAAATATTATTCAAACTTCCAATCTCAACATCTCATGTTAGTCCTTCTCAAAAAAAAAAAAAAAAAAAAAAAATCTCATGTTAGTAATTATAAAAAAATTATGTCACATTACTCTTACAATGAAATAACCAATTGGTTTATTTATTGTGGGTTCCCATTAGCTCAATTGGTAAAATAATTTTTCTAAAAAAAAAAAAGGTAAAATATTTGATTGTTGAATGGGGGTCAATTTCCGCCTATATTAAAAACTGATTGGTGTCTTGGTTTGATGATAATAACTATCATCAAGAAATGATACTATGGGTTAAAACTATTTCAAGAAAAAGAAAAGAAAAACCAATTGGCTATTTAGCCAAAGAAAAAAGCACGCTGATATTGAGGAAGGATTCACTTGTAATCAAGAGCATGATACCGGATGTTCTCACTGCAAGAAATGTTAATATTTGTGAAAATCCAACACGGTCACAATGGTCTCTACCCTTTTGTTAGAGATAGTATCTCATATTCTCAATGGGAAGTAACGGTCTCTAATTTAGGGGAATTCGCTCCCAGTAACTGTACTGGTATATTGGAAATTTCCAATGTACGGGTCATCTATGGAGACACCATAAATTATTGTAAACCTTTATGTGAATCTTTTGGCACTCACTCTTGTGGACGTAGTTAATTACGTAAATCTCTGTATGAATTTGCTCTCTTTTTCTCTCTAATTTTACCATTATGCTAAGATCTGAAATCATATATATTTCTATTGGCCTATCCAACTAACAAAGATAAAGGGAATTATTTTTTGATACATCAATAGTTGGTGTAGGGGGATTTGAACCCTAAATGTCTTGGTTGGAAATACCAAGAGTTGTCAACTAATTAAACTACAAGACTCTTACAATAAAGGAACTAGTTGCAGACCCACGGGGATAAATAATTATTTTGTTTAGTAATATAACGTATAATTTTTTCTCTAAAATTATTTGAAGATAATTTGTTCTCTCTAAAAGAAATTAAACAATTTCTATCTGGTCCAATTAGATCTATTTCGGTCCCATGCGGTCCAATTTAGTCCACTAGGTCAATTTCGGTATCCTTTAGTTCATTTTAGACTAATTGGGCCTCAAATTGATTCTTTTTGTAGGTTGCATTTTTAGATTGAGCTCAAAAATTCACTTAAAAAAAAATAGGGTTGAAAAGTATAAAATGTTATTATATTTGGGTTAAACTCTATAGTTTTGAGTTAATAAACACAAAGAAATTAGACATTATAAATTAGAAATATGAGCCCTAAAAATGATAAATATTCAAAAGTCTCATTTGGTCCACATTGGTTCTATTCGGTCCATTCTCTCCTTTTTGATCTAGTTTGGTCCTATTCGGTCCATACGATCCTAATCGGTTCACTTAGGCCTATTTAGTCCATTCTATCCACTAAAGTTCTAGTCGGTCCAATTCAGTACATTGGTTCGTATTTAGTCCATTTTGGTTGTATTCAGTTCATTCAGTCCACATTGATTCTATTCAGTCCATATTAGTCCTATTTGGTCCATTTTGTCTACTTTGGTTCTATTTGGTCCTATTCGGTCTATTTCATTCAATTTAGTCAACTTCAGTCCTATTCAGGCTATTTGGTCCACTTTGGTCATATTCAGTCCACTTCAGTCCATTTGTTCTTTTTTGATCCACATTAGTCTGATTCAATTCACCTTGTTCATATTTGGTCCATTTGGTCCCAGTTGTATGTCTTTGGGGTTAGGTTTGTAAATAAGATTTTTTGCTAAACATTTAGTTATGTAATATTTACACGAATACCTTAAGTTTCAGCCTAGTTGTTAAACTTGCAAAGTTTGGAAGTAAAGAAGTTTTAAAGTTTTATGAATTTTGTATACTGTGGCTTTTATGCAAGGAAATCAAAAGGAAGACAAGAAACGAATTTTGATAAACACTTTTACCTTTAGTTGGTTCATGTTAGTATCGAGTTTAACTTGAGATTAACATGCCAGTCATGCTTTGAATTCCGAAGTATAGGTTTGGGTCATGACAACTCTCCTTCAACGCCACTCGCAACTTAGAATTCTACAACACCACCACAAACCAAAACACCTCGAATCCTGTCTATGGCCTCTACCTCTGCCGTGGTGATGTAACTTCTAAAGACTGTAAAGAAAAGATTGCTGTGATTTGGTACGATGAATGCATGATACATTACCCAAATAAGCCTATTTTCTCTACTGTGATCGTAAGGCCTAGAGTGGCCTTGTTGAACATGCAAAATATTACCAACCAAGACCAGTTAAATAAGCTTGTGAACACCTCGATGACCAGCTTGGCAAGTAAGGCCTCTGATGTTCCAATCAGTGTTAAGAAGTTTAGGACCGATGAAGTGAATATCTCTGCTTTTCAAATGCTGTACAACCTTGTACAGTGCACACCGGACCTGTCCAGCACTGATTGCAACTTGTGTCTTCAAACGGCAATAATACGTCTTCCAATATGTTGTGGTGGAAAACGAGGAGCAAGAGTATTGCTTCTGATGTCGCAGAAGCTTGTAGAAAGTACACATGATGGTCTCTTTGATGGACCAAAAACTAAAATGTTAGTTTCTAGTAGTAAACCTCCAATCCGCAAGGGTTCCTCAAATCCACAAAGTGATAGGTCTGGAATCCATCAGAGAAAACAATAGACAAAAGTCTGAATTTTTATTAATAATAATCTTTGATAAAACATTTACAGAGTTAGGGGCCTATTTAAGGGATCCGTAAAAACTTGACAAACAAAAAAATATATTCTAAAAAAAAAAATCCTAATTAATACCTAATCATAACAAGAACCAAATTTGACCTAAAAAGTATTAAAAGCACCTAAAAACAAGGAAATAAATAACCTATACCCAAAATAATGAAAATTACATAAAAATACCAAAATTAAATAATACCAAAATTATTTTGTAGATTCTGTCCTACATTAGACCCCTCCACTTGAAACAAACTCGTCCTCGAGTTCATCTTTGAAATCTGAAATCTTCCTCTCCAAATAAACAAATCCTTTGAATGCTTGAGCCCATTTTCCATACTTTCAACTCATCAATGGAATAAACAATTCAACTTGAATTTATTTTTTCTTGATCTTCATGAAATTGTAGATATTTACCAAATAAAAACTAACAATTGAATCAAATCTATCAACCCCAATAAAATCAATAAACTTCAGTGTATTGCTTACCACCAAAATAAAAGGATCTTGAGATTTACAATCATATGATTTGATTTCATTGAGATCCTTGAAACTTTCAACTTCAATTTCTTCCTTAATGGTCTCTACCATCTCGACTTTAAGTTCTTTCTATATAATAGGATCTTAATTATTCTCTTCCACAATGATCTTGATTTTAGGATCTTTGTTCATAACAAGGACCTCATTAATTTCCATAGAAATCTCTATCTTTTGTTCTTTGACTTCTACTTAACCTTCAAGAACAATATTTTCTTCAACATGCAATTCTTCCTTTAATGGTGGAATATATGGCTCTTCAAAATGATTCATGTATGAACTTCTTGGCCAATAATAATCTTGTTTTGTATATGACAAGATATCATCACAATCCATGAGATAAAAGTTGATAGCAAACATCATTTTCATCCTTGTCCATAAATGAATTTTGTCTTTACCTCATCTAATTCTATCAGACTGTATTCGTTCCCACCAATGTAAGGCATACCCACTAAGTTTATACAAAGCAAGTTTAACATTTCTCTCATAATAAATATTCTCAAAGTCAAATAAATCCTCTAGATCAAGTAACCAATCAAGAAAATCATATTTATAAAAATAACCATTAAAACTTGAAATTCTTTTATAAAGCCTAAATGAAAATTGCTTACCAAAAGGTTGCCTGTGAGTTACGTCTTTGCGGCAGTTATCCCTATTGTTTCCATGCTCCAATGGCGCCATCCTAGAAAGATATGTGTGAGTGCTTGTTGTACGTCACGTAATACTTGCTAAGTTATTTGTCGTTGTTGTTATGGTGATTACCATCTTATCGGTTAGCAATCAGACTAGGGTAAGTCAAGGCTCTGATACCAATTGATGTGGGATGCGGAAGTATTAACAAGCAGAACACATCTACTTTTAGAAAACGAGAAACAAAACACGTTTGTTTGTGAAAATAACCTCAAATCTACGAGGGTTCCTTGAATCCACAAGAGTCCTTGAATTCGCAAGGAGAAAGGGGCCTAGAATCCACCATAAAATAGAAAGACAAAAGTCTAAATTTTATTGATTGAATAATTGTTTTAAAAAAAGTTTACAAACTTAGGGACCTATTTAAGGGTTTCATGAAACTTGACAGACAAGAAAATATATTCTAAAATAACTTCTAATTGATTTCTAACCATAACAAGAACCAAATTTGACTTAAAAAGCATTAAAAGCACCTAAAAACAAGGAAATAAATAACTTAAACCTAAAATAACAAAAATTAAATAATTACTATTAGGTTCTAAATATTCAGGATTAAATGTTTAGGTTCTAATTTTATGTATGTTGGCAAACTGAGTACAAAAACATGTATAGTATAAGATATTTATGTCTTAGAACTATTTTAGACATTGCTCAGGTTGATTCAAGTTAAGATTCAAGAACAGTCAAGCTGAAGAAAGAAGAATTCAAAATCTGCCTTGCTCGACTGATCGAGAGACTCCTTGGACTGATCGAGATGCGTTTTCTGCAGATTTTAAATAAAGCTTGAAACTCTGCGAATTGTTTATGGCTTGAGTTCAACACTGCTAGGTATAAAAGAAAAACCCTAATACACATTTTTAGAGACTTGTGAGTTACTCCTGTGAGAGCTGAGAAGTTCTGAAACCTTCTATCTCGACAAGCATCTATTGGAGATTAGATTGATATTGCATGAATCGGTGGAGATAAGTTACTGCATACAAGATCAACTACTGCTGATGATCTAAACCTTTGAGTGGGATCTCAAAGCCACAAATTGGAGTGTTTGTGTGCAACAAATTCAGATAGAAGAGTTCGTGGATTCGGAGCTGCATGTGGTTACGTGAATAAGTACTACAAGAGGTAGCATTAGATTTAGGGAAAAATCTATTGTAAACACTTCCATTCTATTTAGTGAATTTGTTGCCTTGTGGATTGTTTAGGTTAAATACTCCCCAAATTTTTTACCTTAAAATTGGACGGTTTCATTGGTTTTCTTGGGTCATTATATCGCTTGTCTTTCTTTATTATTCCGCTTTATTTGATATGATTGTCTTTGTTTAACCTAGATTTGCATATTATATCTAGTAACTACTTGGCTATTATATTAGGTTAAACAATCTGAGTATACAGAGGTCTAAATAACAAACAATTACAAAAATTAAATTGTAGATTTTGAATTACATTAGCTTCCTAGTTGTAATGTTAGGTACGAATTGTACAATTTTGACAATACACCAGAAGCGCCATCGCTAGTGCCTGGGCTTCAACCTCCACCACCTCCAGCTTCTGTAAGTGGACAAGAAGGTAAAGTGGAGCACCCAATATCCCATTTGACTGCTTTTTCATTCTTATCCGTATATTAAGTGATGGTATGTCAACATCCACGGCATGATTGTTGAAGAGCTTTATGAAATTAGTACTATAGTCTATAATGATATATATTCTCTATCGGTTTGAATCGTTTGATTTTGGCGTGAATTAAAAAATTAGGTACAATGTGATAGTCATATGGCCAATTGAGTTGCAATGATGACCGGTAGGCTAATAACATAAACAACAAAACCTTTAACATAAGCAACTGGCCATTAACAGTCATTTAATTACTTATTAATTTCTGTATGTCGACATTAGATTAAAAGTTCATCATAGGTTCTGGACCCGCCAATATATGTGTTTGATATGGAAGATCAATTGTACTAAGGCTGTGTTTGTTTCGGGTGAGAATGAAATTTGGAAAATATTTTACACTCTGATGTGTGTTTGGGAGCACATGTAAAACTAGGTCAAACTGAAAATCATTTCCTTTAACCGTAAAATTCAAGCCCTTCATCTGTAAAATCATTTACACATTCCATTTACCTTCAAACCAAGTTTTACGGACTAAAAAACAGAAAACAGAGAGAGAGCAGCTTGAGAAAGTCACTCAGAGATCCACCCAAACCTGAATCTAGTTAGATCGCACCGCCTCATTCCCCTCCATGCGCTAGTAAGTACTCTATTTCCTTTTCTTCCTCTCTTTTCTCTTTTCTTCCTTGGCTTTTCTTCTCTCCCTAACCAACCTCAGCTCGCCCGTCTTGCTCAAACCTATCTCCTATTAGCATGCCCAGATCGAGCATTGCATGTACCCGATGCACCCAACTAAACCCACCCCGATTTTAGCATCCTAGCCCATGATCTGTCCCTCTATTGACCCCGTGGCCTCAAACCCATCCCTCAAACCCACCACTCAAACTCGAAGGTATACCCTCTCTGATATATATATATATATATATATATATATAAAAATATATTTATCCTTATTTATATATTTATTTGTATATAAAATATATGTGCATAATGTTATTTGTAATAAGTGTTTGTAAAGGTATATGGTAGCTTGTGAATGTTTTGGCAAATTGAATTTAGCATTGTTCTTGAATTGGGCTTGTTACAATATTTATGTGAATTTGGATGGTTTAACACCAATTATTGTGGAGACTTTGCTGAGATGATGTTGAATGGGTCTACATTGTCTTGTATTGCAAGATGTTTTTTGGAAAATATCATCTTCTTGCTTACACATTTGATTGAATGGTATGTCAAATAATTTCCTATGCTAAATATGTATGTCATAAGGCTAATTTTGGTTTCTAAACTATTTATCCTATTGACCACCTAGAGGGTAAAACATACGTTGTTTTTATTGGTCGTGTGCTTGGGGTGTACGACACATAGGAAGAAGCCTGTGCCCAAGTTCATCAATATTCTGGAGTAGACCACAAGGCGTTTAAGCATAAGATGGATGCAGAAGTTACTTGTATGAAGTTTTGGCAGATTGATGGTGGGAATGTGCCACAAGGTTCTTCATCCAGTACATATTCTACTCATTTCAGCTTAAGTTCTAGTACTCCTTCAATTGAAGATAGAACCTACTACATAGGAGATGTTAAATACGATTTATTGAAATATCAATTAGATATTGCAATTGAGTAGTGGAACCATGCAATGAAGATTGTAAATTGAATGCAAGAATGCTAAACGCAATAGCATCTCAAGTCTTGCCCAATGATGAGCTCAATAAAATGGCACATCTAAACTTGGGTGAATGACCATGAAAGTTGTGTTGATCTCTGATTTTTGTATGTGGGTACCTCTGTAATTGTTATGTAAAACTTGGATGTGTATATGTTCATATTTTTTGTGATTGGAATTAATGGATGTGCATATATGATGTGTATAGGTATTTTGAAATGCTCAATTTTATTATAGGTATATTTTTTTGACATTTTTCCTGTAAAATGTTTTACATTAGGGGGCCAAACGTAGGAAATTTTTTTATGAAAAAATGCTTTTACATGCACGACCAAACACTGAAAATACTTTTTCCGGTATATTTTCTAGAACCCAAACAAACATCTGAAAATAATTTCATTTTCGTAAATATTTTCAACTGAAAATATTTTACACTCGGAAAATATTTTACATATTACCAAATATAGCCTAAGACTGTAACACAACTAGGAACAATTCATGATTTTCAAGAATTGAAATGTTCTATATTAATAAAAACTTTTATTACCAAAATAATGTT